>NC_056746.1:380673606-380911106 GCF_019279795.1 Protopterus annectens
ACCATACAAACAGACATATACATGCACACTGATCTATATGTATGTATGTTACTTTATCTCTAGCAGTGGAACTTTGGGCAATACTGTGTAACTTAGCAGTTGAAATAAAAGTAGCTGTCAGAATGATATAAATTGTGTAAACAGAGCAGTTTTAAATAGAATAAGGAACATTTATTTGTGCAGAGTAGGCAAGATCTTAACAGAAATATGCATTTCATAATTATTAATGTTACAAGTCTTGACAACTCATGAGCAGAAGTAAGTATAACTGTACTGTTGACTGTACAGGAAATAAGAAGTAGAAGGGCATCCAACATGGTGTGTACATCAGCACATTTCCATTGTTAGAAGCTGAAGGAAAATCCAAATATTATGGCTATAATAGCATGGATCTTACCTGTACATAAAGGAGGAAATATAGTACATGTATCTAACTTCCATCCACTGCCACACCCTTGACACTTACCAAAATTCTTGAAAAAATAAATAACTTCACTATCTCTTGCAATATCAGTTCCTAACCCGCACACACACTTGGCGTTTGCCCTGCCCATAATACAACAGCTGCAGTAATATATTTCCTGGAAACCATAAACACGTGCAGTGACTCTGGACAGCTAGTATCCTCCATATTCCTCTGTGGTTCTAAAGCTGTCAGCACAGTTTCTCATAACAAACTTCTACGTCTAATGACAGGTCTTGGGTTGTTGGCCAGCTTGTTATAGTGGTTTAACAGCTACCTCTCAGAAAAGTCCCAGTGTGTTTAGTGGCAGAACACATACTCTCCCTAACTCCCTGTCAACACAGGTGTACGCCAAGGGTCAGTTCTAGTAACCCCTCATTTTTAATATCTTTAGAAACAACCTTCACACTGCTATCAGCCAAAACAGTCTTATGCAGTTTGCAGGTGATTTGACACTCATATGTACTTTAACAACCTATCACAGTTAATCCACAGTACCCAAGAAGGTTTTACACCAGGTTGTACATTGCCTGACTACTGCTCAGCCATAATAAAACTAAATTATTCAATTTTTCCCCATACCCCACACAAATGATAAAGCCAATTTTAAAATTCAGACTTTGAACCACACTGGAATACAAGTAGTCTCTCACACTATGCTCCTCAGAATAAACGATAACCTGAAACTTGACCTTCATGTCAAACACAAGATGAAGAAAAGTAATCAAAATGGAAATGCTCTATAGACACTAGTGCTTCAATAGAAATTAAACTAAAACCACCTTATTAAATACCTTCCTTCTCCTCTCCCCATTTTATGGGGGGCCCTTTTACTCAACCACTTACAAGCATAGATTATAACAAGGCTGCTAAATTTGATTCTAAGAGGAAGCACCACATTCACCATTGTTCTGCTCTTAAATCTCTGAATTGGCTCGAATTACCCCACACACTTTTATTCTCTCACAGCTTACTTGTTCCCATAAAATATTACGTAAACCCAATAGCTGCTTTACCTTAAGCTTAATACTGGACACATATCACCCTAATAGATCACCTAGATCTAGCAATAAACACCTCATGAAGATTTATAACCCCCAGATATCTGCTGGCCAGATCTTCTACTTTGGTTCAGTTGCCAAAATACAGAACTCCATTCCTCTACTCATTAGATCCATGCCCAAGCTACCTCCCTTACTTTAAGCACTTTCTTAATGGAAAGATCTGCCCAAATGTCAAGTTTTAGTTTCAAAAAGTGATTTTCTTTCCCTGTAGTCCAACACTCAACACGTTGTCTACAGAAAAATCATCACTGAATAGTTATTCCATTTATTTTATGTCTGAAGTTAATTTCTGTTTGCTTTTCTTTCCTGCATTTGTCTCATCATCTGTTACATCATTAAGGCTACTAAAAGTGGCAAACTGATTAGGTTATGTCACTTATTCCAACTGCAGAGCCATTGAGAAAATTGTGACTCTTAACCAATAACATTTAAAATGTGCCTTATCTATCACAGATTGCCAGCATCACACCTCCGATAAAGTGTAGCCTGGAGTCTGAACAAAAGCAAGTCTTTTAAGCTTAGTTTTCAGATGCAGACTCGCACTTGGCTTACTTTTTTTATTACAAATTAGTTGTCTTTCCCTTTAATCAAATTCTAAGTGCCACAAAGAAAGAAAATATTTTATCACTATTTTATTTTGCATTGTTGGCACTGTTTTTTCAGCAAAAGTGTTTTCTTCTGGTGTTTTGTTACAGCATTTTTGCATTTTATACAGAGCTTTATTTTGAGAAGTTAGTAACGTAGATTAGCATCAAAGACTATAATTCTAGCTAGAATTTTAAAATCTAAATGCAACACAAACCATCTCAGCCCAAGTAACACTTTTTTTAGCCGAAGTAACACCAGTTAATTATGTGGGTCAAATTTTTCTCAGTTGAACACAAAACTACAGGTACTTTGAAAAGAGCAATTAATTCAGCTACATTTTCAAGCCAGTTATTCAAACATTCCTTAAAATGCTCTATCAGACGTGGTTCCTAATAAAAATCAAAGGAAACAAAGTAATTAAAAATGCAGATTGATGCTTTAAACATTCTTTCTCCCTATACCTGAGCCAAAACTCACTCTCAAATGTTACCCAAATTAATACCATGCCTTTCAAACCAGCCTCAGTTCTAACACAATTACTACTTCTTATCACCTTATCCTACTTAAACTGTCTCACCAGACCTCTCTATACTAACCACACTCCTCCTTTACTTATAACTACTTCCAACTGTGCACAACATGCGTATCCCTTAGCCTCTGCTTCCTCAACATTACCATGCTCTTCCCCTTTAAACTCGTATCAAACCCCAAAACCACTACTCCCATCTATATTAGCTCCGTCTCCAAAAAACCTTCTACCCATAAATCAGGTTTTAACCTATTTAAATATCTCTTCTCCCACATCCAACACTTTATCTCTACCTTACTCTCTGGTGACATACACCTAAACCCCAGTCCCTCTCTCTACTAAACCTCCTCTCCTCATCCTTCCCACTCAGCTGGTAGATCCCTCCATCTCACAGCTCTAAATGCTCAGATCATCTATAACAAAATCCCCAACCTCCAAGCCTGGCTTCTCCATAATCAACCTGATAGTCTGTGTATCTCTGAAACCTGGCTTAAACCGCATATAAAAGACTCAGAATTGATACCCCCAACTACTGCATCATTAGAAAAGATAGAACTCATAAAAACGGGGGAGGTGTCGCCCTCCTTTATTCTTCATCCCTCATAGTTACCCCCTACTCCAAACCTATTCCTAAATTTGGTAATGCTGAATTAATCCCAGTCCTTCTTTAGGTAAACAAACACAAACTCATCTGCAGTTACCCTTTACATCCCTCCTGGAGACAACATCCCAGTCCTCGAAGATATTTTCTCCTGGCTCTCTGCTAATATCACAAACAAAACTATAATCGTGGATGATGTTAATATTAACTGGGCCACAATTCAATCTCCAATCAACTCCCTAAATATAAATCTTTACAACTTCACTCAACTTAACTCAACAACTCGACCAGCCAAAGACTTTCTCTCTGGAAGTACCCTAGATTGAATTCTAGTTTCTCATCCCCACTACATCACCGTGCCCTTCCTGACCCACTAGGTGACCATCTTCCCACTTTTTGCTCAACATCTTCCCTCCTCCCCACAACTGTCCCACACCTATACCTCTATCCGGAACCTAAAAAACTTTAACCCCAATGCATTCTCAGATGCAATAAAAAGAACAAATTAGAATCCACTAAAAACTCTATCCCTAGATAGTGCTGTTACCTATTTTAATACAACCTTCTTAAACATGCTTGATTCCTTTGCTCCCAGGAAAATAAAACACATAAAAAGTAATCCTGTCCCATGAATAATTAAGAATACCTTACTTACCATGCGGCTCCGAGATAAAGCTTGGAAACACTACCACAAAACTGAAACAACCACCACCCTTAATGAATACAGATCACTTCGCAACAAAGTAAAAAAACTTATTGTATCAGACCGCAGAGCCTACTATTCCACACTCCAAACCAATCATAACACCAATCCTAAAAAAAATCTGGGTTGGAATTTCATCTCTACTCATCCCAGGGAAGAATAAAAACTCCTGCCCCAACCCAGATGCCTCTGACTTGGATTTAGCTACCCATTTCAATTCATTCTTTATTGATTCTATAGCCAAACTAACAACATCCTTTGCCAAACATTTTGCATCCCCACATCCACCCCAACTCACCCCTTTCAACCCCATCCCCCAACCTCCTCCCTTCTCCATGAACCCCATCCGCATCTCTACCATAAAAAAACTTCTTCTAAACTTGAAACCATGCTCTAATGCCCCTGATGAGATACCCTCCTACTTCCTAAAAATAGCCGCTGAAGCAGTTGCTTTGCCCATCTGTATCCTAATAAATCGATCATTTTCCAAATGCCATGTTCCCCAGCTCTGGAAAAAAGCCTTTATTATTCCACTCCATAAAGGGGGCAAGAACAATGATATCCTAAACTTTCGACTTACCACTATCTTATCCCCTATTTCAAAACTTCTCGAAAAATGTATTTGCCAACAACTACTATCCTATCTCATAAATAATGACCTTCTCTCTTCCATTCAACATGGATTCCAACCCGGCCATAGCACCACTACCACTCTCCTTTCCTTCCTAGAAACTGTTAACAAGTCTCGGAACTCTGGTCATATTGCGTCTACCCTCTTCTTAGACCTTTCTAAGGCCTTTGACACCATCTCTCACAATCTTCTCCTTACTAAACTCTCTATAAACTAAATCTATCCCACTCCGCTATCACTTGGTTCACCAGTTACCTAGCAAACAGGCAACACACAGTCGAATGGAAAAAAGCTACTTCACCTTTCCTAGATACTCCTACAGGTGTACCCCAAGGCTCAATTCTAGGCCCCCTTCTATTTAATATTTTCATTAACATCTTCTATCATGCCATCCCTAGTGCCAACCTTATCCAATATGCTGACAATTCTGTGATAATCTGCTCTGCCACCTCTACTTCTTCATTAATAAAATTAACCCAGGATGCCTTCTCCTCAACTGAACAATGGATGCTAGATAACCATCTAGCACTCAGTGCAACCAAGACCAAACTTATGATATTCACCCCTGCTAAAGCTACCACCCTAGATAAAAATTCACTTATCACCAGCCAAAACAATAGTCTTCTCGAAATTGTCCCCACTGGTAAACTACTAGGAGTCATCATCGATGATCAGTTAAAATTCAAAAGTCATCTACAATTAAATATAAAAAAAAAAAACTCATAAGTAACTCTGTATGCTCTACCGCCACAACCGTTGCATATCTCCCCCACTAGGCTTATTCTCGCTACGACTTACCTTATCCCTTCTCTCTTATATGGTGCCTCTGTCTTTACTAATCTCCAATCTTCTTGCAAGTCAAAACTATCCTCCTGTTACTACAAAATTTCAAAATTTGTAATAGGTCACAGATCCACTACACATCACTGCATTCCCCTACATCAAGTCAACTGGCTTGAGCTACCAAATTATCTCACATGTATTCAGCTTATCCAAGCACACAAACGTATCTTCACCCCCTCTCTCTGCCCCTCCCTTGCCTCTACCTTCCAAATGCATCTTCCTGATAGACGCCTAAGATCTAACTTCCAAAATATAACTGAACTACACAAACCCACCCGCCCACCAGGCAAACATCTTGTATCCTTCTCTCTCGCTTGCCATTGGAATTCTCTCCCACCTCTCATTCATACCACTAACAGTTTCTCTGCCTTCAAATCTCTACTTCATACACACCTGACTTCACAATAGGAATGCTCTTGTTCCCATCCTTCATAGCGTCCATGACTACAGTTTGTTCCTTTTAGCTAATGCACCCGTTTATAGCCCCCATAGTCTTACTACTCTCAGTAAGAAACTGCAGGAACTAGATACTTTAAAAAAGCCTGATTTTGATGAAAAGAACGTTTTTGTACTATATTGTATTAATTTTTGCTCCTCCAAATGCCAACTTTTCCAACGTTGTATTTTTAAAGTCTCTCATATTTTGTAATTCTTATATTTTTTTAATCTTGTAACTTGTAACATTTGTATTTTTCAAACTTTTCCCCCCAGGACTCCATTGAAAATGGGCTCCTTATTGCCCAATGGACCATCCTGGCAAACAAACTGCAAATAAATAAATAAAATAAAATAAATGCTAACAGTTAAATGTAGGCTGTGATGCACCTGCACTGGCCCAGTAATCATGGAGCCTTAATCCTTACCACTAGCACCAGTGAGGGATGTGCACATTGGGAGGATGACAAGTACACACACAGTAAAGTGCAATTTCCCTTAAGAACACACAGAGATCACAGTCAGTCTGGGCTGGTTTTTCCCCTTTTTCTCCAGATCCCCATAAGACTCCCCACTGGCACAGCTATAGAGTTGAGTTCTTAGCCAGGGTTCCAAGCCAAGTCCTCCCAGCACTCTCTCTTTGTCCAACCAGTGCTTCATGTCCCTGTCCATGTAACTGACACACACACTCACACACACACTCTTTGTGGTTCGATTTATACACAAACATACACCTGGGAAAGGCTGGCACAGGTTTACTAGCTATGCCCCCTTCTGCCCAGACCATAAAGTAGTTAGCACTGTCACCAGAACCCCTTATCAGCTACTCTAAGTACCTTTCCAAAATGTGACCAATCTATCTGTGCAATGTTACTATTATCCAAATGGTAAGTGTGACCAGGGCTATTTAGGAGTGGCCTTTACAGTGTTAACCAAATACATATGCAAGTACACCAAGAGCTTAAATATCTCTAAACAAACCAGCCACAGTTAAAAGGTTTAAATATATTTAATAATAAAAGAACAAAACAATATTCAATAACTCAGCACAGTGACTACAGTGTTCAGAATCACAGGAAATATTTTAAAACAACATTGCAGGACAGTCTCAGATCAATACAGAAAACATCTAAACTAATCTTCACTATATTCCTATCTATATCTAAAAGATACTTTTCCCTAGTTACGTACTATTAGCAAGATGCAGGCAGAAGTGCTGATGAGTGGGATGTTTCTAGGTCCAAAGACAAATACAAAATGCACAGACTCACTCTCCGAGATAGTTCTTAAATTAATAATACACATTACTGTTGGGTTAGCTGAGATGGCATCACTCTTTGTCAGCTACCTTCAGTTCTCAGGCAAACAGAAACTTAGAATTTAGCACCTCTGTGTCAAAGGTATGTATCTCTCAGAAGTTTGCCTTGAACTGGAAGTCATAAATGTTAAACATTTTTATATTTGAAACCCAGTAATTATTTCTGTTTCAAGGCAATAGGAAAACTTCCAACTCTAGACATTGTGTCTGTTCTGAGCTGAAGTAGAGATAATAGAAAGCAATTTTCACTTATTTTCTTAAGGTTTTGCAAGTTAACTCTGTATGTTCCAGCTTCTACCATTAAAACACACATCTGCACAGGTATATAGTTTGTACACATTTCTGCTCTCTTCCAGCAGGGTACACTGTGGTTACATTCTTGAAGCTCAGTACATAACGTACAGTTCAACACACACTTCTGCACCAGTAGTTTAGTATACTCACAACAAATAGTTCTCTTACATTTGTAAGACAAGCCTATGGCTCATATTAATATTCACAAATGACATATGATTATTTGCAAAATTCCAGATAGCTGGGCTGGCAGCCTCACAATTCTATATAAATCATATTAATATTGTCAAGTGACATATGATTATTTACAAAATCCGTGATAGCTGGGCTGGCAGTGTTACATTTCTATATAAATCATATTAATATTTTTTAAGTGACATATAATTATTTATAGAATTCCAGCTAGCTAGGCTGGAAGCATTTCGGTTTGTCACATAGGCAATCACAGTACTGTTGTTCATAGGTTCATTGGAGGTTACTAAGTTATTGCCCCAAAGGTCTTTACAAGCCTAGCCATGTTATATTCTTGTTCCCTTATTGATGAAGTAGTATGGTCTATATTAGCAGCATGTCTGTGATCAGCACCATTTTCTCTTATCCAAGAGGGCCATAGGTGACACCCCCAGTGTAAATTTATAGTCTCTCATCCAGTTGTCTAAGTTACACTTAAATAGGGTCATTGAGGAGCTCTGTTTTATGTGAACTGGGAGTTTGTTCCAGAGGAGTGGTAATCTCTTGGAGATATTTCTGCCTGCCTGTCCTGTTTAATGTTGCAGGCTAGGTTAAGATCACTAGAGTGAATGACTTGTGTCCCATTTGACTTGCGGGTTTGCAGCATTTCCATTAGGGCAGGGTCCGAGACTGCTCTGTAGGCCAGGCACAAGTCACCTGTCAGCAGTCTATATGATACAGAGAACAGTGACAGGGCCTTCAGTCTGTCCATGTAGGCCATGTGTTGAAGTCCATGAATTTTCTTGGTGAGAAACCTCTGAGGTCTGTCCATCTGCTGCAGGTGTCTGGTGATGTACATATAGAAGGGAGCATTGTACTTTGTTAGTGATCTGATGAAGGATGAGTACAGGGGTGTTATAACATCCTTAGCTCTGGATGCGATGCCCTTACATAACTTACTTAAAAGATGTGCAGCATAGAAGGCCTTCCTTACCACTGTGGATGCATGGTGTTCAAAGTTAAGGTTGCTATCAACCTGTGTCCCCAAATCTCTCACCACAGGTTTGAGCTAAAGGGGATACTGTTAATATTGTAATTTGCAGGGACTTCCCCTTTGCTGAACGGGGTAAGGACACATTTTTTTTTTGCATTTAGTTTGTCTGTGGCTTTGAGAGAGAAAACCATAGTAAATGATCCTATCTTCATAGGAATATCTATCTGTATCTCTAAAATGACATCAGGAAGATGAAGGCATTGGCTGTAAAGCAAAATTATGCTACCCATTGTAGCTCCCATTCAGGGCATTTGGGGTATAACCAATTAGAAAATAATAATAACCACTTACTGTGATACAGAGACATTTGTAATGCAGAAAAGTTCAAGACATGATAAAAAACATATTGTTTTCAGTGTATGGGTACAGACCTCCCTTAAACAATTCCAAAAGAAACACCAGCAACTAAAGCAATATAAGAAACACAAATTCACCAGCACATCACCAGCACTTCTTCTATATTTCAAAGCAGCGATCTGGTACCTCGGCAATTCGCCTTCATGGATCCCTTAAACAACACCTGTCTAAATCACGGCTGTGCTCCTGCTCCTCTCCTGGCTGAAAGTCCCACTTCTTTTTACTCAGTGTCTCTGTCCTACCCTTTTTCGTGTTTCCTTCCATATTCTGTCCTGCTGTTTCAACTCTTAACATTTTTTTTTTCTTCAACTATTCCTTAATTTACCCTTCAACTCTCTTGTTTCTTCCTATACAGCAATTGATCAGAGCCATGTTCCTTTCTGACCTCTACTTAAGTAAGTCTTCTTAAAGTGACTCAGGTGTGCCCCTTTTCCTGTCTCACTTCTCACCTACTAATCTTAAAGTAAAAGTTTGCTGGGGTTTTTTTTGCTGATTTTGTGTATAAAAAGTTCACACCTTTGTAAATTTCAGCAAGGTTTTGTTGTATTTCAAGGACCTGTTAATTACAGTGTAATGCAGTTCATATTAATATAATCACTATACATTATTGTTACTAAACTTGTAAAGGTACTTTGTGGAGCTTTTCTCCTGGGGTCTGTGTTGCTCAGAATGGTTATTATATGACCCAGTTGGACTTTCCCAGTAAACAGATGTCAAATGAATATAAAAATAAATTATGCCCAAGCTTTTATGTGCTGCTGTTCTCTGTGGCCCATTCCTGTATATTATTATAGGCTGTCAGTAAAATGCCACAGATTGCAGGTAGTGACTTAGCAAGAGCACACCCATGTACATTCTATGGCATGAGACTGTTGCTTGAATGACCTTTGACATTTGGGCATGATTTTATCAAGGCGTATACTTTGGAGTGTGTTAGTGTTTCTTTAGAATGGGCATTGTGGAAGAAAATTGCAATGTCGAGTGTTTATATAACAGAATATTTGATGAAACTGCACTGCATTTCTTGCAAATTGGGGTAATTTCTACAGCCCTACTGGAAAGGTAAATCTTGCACATTAATCTATTTTTAAAATATGCTTTGAATTGTAAGATTGAAATAGTGTAAATGCATCATTGTGCTGTTGTAACAAATCTCTGGTACAATCAGTTTTGTCTTAATTTTTTAAAGCATGGTATATATGTGAAAGTGGCATTAACTGTCTGTATTGATATAACTGTAGCTCCTTTCACATATTTATTTACATTTGCAAATCATATATACTGTTTCCCATTCGATTGCTACAAACTGTAGGCTAATTTATTAGCTATCTGCTTGTACCACTTTTTTTCGTGCAAATGTTTTCCCTTCCACATGCTTATTGCTAGTGGAAAGTATGTTCAGAATATCATTTGACCAGCCACTTTATGACCAGATCTTGTTTCCCTTTTGTTGGAATTTTATGCATCATATACTAACTGGTGAGTGGACTGCCTGCCATCTTGTTTCTCTTGGATTTATATCTTTGCTCACCAGGTATATTGATGTAGTTTGCTGGATCTTGCTGAAGCCTCATGGTTGAATTTCACAACGTTTTATTGGTGTCTGTTATGATCTAAGAGGAAGACAGGGAAATTAAATAGATCAGAGAAGGAGAATGAACATCTTAGTTTATGAAGTTGCTTCCTTCTATTAAACTGAGTTGGTCTTCCAAATAAAATGTAATTATCTAGGCCAGACTGTTGTCTGTGCCATTCAGTATTTGACAAGTTACAGCAGATGGAGTTTGTTAATGATATCAGTGCCAGTTTGGTTTCTTTAGCCTATATTTCATGAATGGTTCTATTCAGACTAATTTGTTACTACTATAACATCACTGAGGCATTATTACATTATAAAACTGTGTTTATGCAATTTTATAGCATGATTTAGATGCTGTTTGATCATCAGATCCATATGAAATTCACTCCATTTATTTCATCATTTCCATCAAGCTTGTAAACAGATTTTTGTTCAGCCTTGACTCACACTGTGAATTCTCAACAGTATACTATTTATGTTGACTATTATTCTGTTTTATTTCTACAAGTTATTTGCTAACTTATCCTCATCTTTTTTCTTTTGATTATTGCTTTTAATCAAATGACAACTAAATACAAATATTTTTTATATATATGCTGAATTTTTCATCTGGAACATAAATCACATACCTACCTTCTAGTGGAAACGAGTGATAAATGCTTCTCATTTGGCTGTAATATTCTTATAGTCATTTAGGCCTACTGGTCATGTCTGTCATTTCATGGTTATAGCTCTGAAACAGTGCAACACTTTTAGTATTTTTTTCTTGTACAGAAAAAATATGGATGGTCACACATAAACTATTCTTAGGTTGTACTTTTAGATGCCAAGATGATTGCTCAAGTGCTTCAATCTCATTTTTTTGTTTTCTTTATGAATATGTTGGTGTTTGAAAACACCACTTTTAGAGACAAATACGTAGTGATTTTACTTCTTTTGTCTGGTTTTATTTATGTCTTTGGATGGCATAGTGGTGCTACCTCACAGATCTCGGTTTTGTAGTTTGGTTGTCAACTTGGGGTGCTTCATTGTGGAGTCTGTTGGTGATTCGGTTTCCATCCAAATCCTAAAGTCATAATGTGGGTCAGCTATTCCCAACCCGGGGTACGCGGGAAAAAAATTAGCAATGGCGGAAAGTTCGTTTAATATAAAAAAAAAATCCCACCTTAGGCACTTTCACAATCGTAGGACTTACTTCCTGCGCACAGGAAGTCTGTCCTATAAATGTGAAGGCACCAACGTATTCCCATTATCTGTATTTTATCTACTGTAACTGTTACCTAGGGAAGAAGGTTGTGTGTCGGTGCTGTAGTTCTGTGTAGTGTGTGCAGGAACTGTGGGATCACAAAAACAGAAAAGGAAAGGTAAGAACAACGCCTTAGCGCCTTTGCTTCTAGCTTGGAGTACTATGTTTAATAAATTTAATTCATGTTTGACAAGCAGAGCTGTTTTTGAATGGTAGTCTTTTTTTTTTTTTTTTCTTAGCATAGCCTTAGCTTGTCTAGTGTTCAAAGCCCGAGATTGTAGTGTCGGCACTGGGAAGGTTGACTGAAATTACTTTCTTAAATAAGAGTACAGTAGTGGTGTTCTCTGAATGAAATTTTGCATGCTCCTTATTCTTATTATATATATATATATATATATATATATATTTTACAAGCAAGCAGCTTCCAATTTATATTATCACAAGCAGTGTGTTTCAGCTCTTCAGCCATGACCGTGATGCAGTATTGCCCTATTTTTCTGAAACCCCTTGTACTGCACTTCCTCACTAGTGGCACTCACCAGTTATCCCCCCTAAAATCTTGCACACAGGGCAGCTGCCCCCTTTACCCTCCCCTAGTTATAGACATCATCAAGTGAAACACAAAAACATGTACTAACCATAACGTGAAAAGCAAGAACTCCAGTTTACCACAGCTAGACTTATTTAAAACGGTAAAAGTTTTCACGATAAAAATAAAACTGCTTTATCAGACCATAAAATGCTATGTAAACACTTGTATACATCAGAAATAAACAATCACATGTTGAAGCAATCTAGTACTAAGTATTCAAAATAGATTAGTCCCAGCGATTAATGAATTTATGTAATATTATGTAATATTATTGAAAGCAGTTGTTCCCGTCTGAACTTGTTAGGTTTATCTTGGACATCACTCATTTTTGCAGTGATAGGTTGAAGGATGACCTGTTGATTACATTTATTGGAAGGATTTGCTATTCATGGGAGATGACTGGGTGAATATTTCCATTTGTATTATAGGAGTTAATACTACAGTACTAAGAAAATGTAATTTCACGAGTTGCAGAAGGAGTCAACACCAACTCTGCAGCAACCCCTGGTTATTCAACAGTAATACAGTTGGAGGATTCCCCTTCAGTTATTTTGCTCCAATCATTCTATACGTAGAGCAGCATGTCTCTCAGTCTCTGAGCTTTACATATAGCGCTGCCATATAAAAATCACTACAGTCCACAGCAGAGGATCAGAAACAAAACATTATTTCTTAGTTTCCTGTTAGTATTCCCAATATCTTCAGTCGCTGTGATCAAGAATCTTTAAGCTTAATTTGTTTACTATGCATTTTTAAATCTATATCAGACGGCAAAAATGTCAGCTATGTGTACAGCTATGAAAAGCACTTTCCGTAAGAAAAAAACGTGTGTGTACATACACATTTTTTATTTTCTTTTAAAATGAAATCATTATTTCATAGCCACTGCATTCCATGAACTACATGCAGCTCCACATTCTGTGTCATAGCTGGGACGACTGCAATAATGGTACCCTGGTTCCAATTGATAGTATCTATAACTATACAGGTGCATAGGAATTTAATTGGGAGTGGGAGATCCTTCCCAGTATAACAGTCTCCGCCCGACTTCTTGACTCCCTATTCCAGACCCATTATGAGTCTGGTCCTTTGTCTTATGGCTTTTGTTACTCCCTCATTTCTTTTGTATATCTACACAGCCTTAAAACCTTTTTAGAAGTACAATAGCTGAATAGCACATTTAACTGTGAGCTTCCAGATGAAGTTGTTAGTAAGCCATTATTACGTGTTCCACATTTTGTCCATTTGTTCCACATTATGAGGGCTGATGTTCCTCATTTTGGAGATGGAAAGTTGAAAGCTATACCTGTAAAAAGTAAGAACTTAGCTAGGAGAAACACTGGTAGTAGTAGTAGTACTTGAAGATTATGCAAGTGATGTTGCGGGAAAGGAAACCAACTCTTAGCAGCTGATACATGTTTGTAGACCAAGTGAATTAAGTTCTTGGAAGGCAACTAGTTTATTATAACATGTGTGAACCTGGATTTGGTCAGTATTTATTGCGAGACAGTTCTTTTGCTTTTTTTTGTGATAGCAGGTTCAAAAAAAGCATATGACCTAATAATTTGCTGGGAATTACCCTTTAATTTCTGTTTGATGTGTGGTCCTTCCCTTGCAAGTGAAAAGAGGGCTAATGAAGATTTGATAGGTGCTAAGAAGTAATGCTTTCTAGCTATCCTCCTTTTTATTATTATTGTCGATCTGTTGGATTCTGCTTTGCACTTGGTGTGTGGAGATCAATTGGTCCTTTCCAGACCTGAATTGTAGTACTTGCTGAGATAAACTTGATGCTTAGGTTAGATTAGAAATTAAATGAGATATATGTTAATAATTACATTATTTTAATGACTTTTGTTTGGCAAGAGAATGTAGTGGAATGTTGTATGACTTTTGGGTGAACATGCACTCTGATATATAAAGTTGTTTGTTAGCAGCAGCCTCTAAGATTGTCATACTGACTGATTTGAAAACTGCCTTTAGTCTTAATCCGCCACTGGCCAGATGCATTTTCTTTGAATGTGGATTTCAATACTGATTCAGTGAATATGAGTTTCAGAGGCAGAGAAGTTTTAATGCCAAGTCTGTTTTCATTGTAACACTGTATTGCTTTGTTTAGCAAATGTCTATCAGTGTTTGTGCTATATTAAGTATATTTGAAATCAAAGTTTTAAATTAAATCCAAATATCTGTAATCATTAGAAAAAAGTGCGCACACTGACAGTTTTGAACAGTGTTTATGGCGAATGGGGAGAAGTGGGGATACAGCCAAGTAATGGGAGAATGGAATGGCTGTGGGGTGGGGGCAAAATTACACACATTTTGCTTTCATGTACTACTACTTACATTTTTGACATGAAAAGTTGAGAAACTTAGTTTTTTCTTATCTTAACAGTTACAGTTCTTTTTATCATTATTTAAATTTAATATTAAAATTAATTTCGTAATTGTCTTATTACTAGATATTGTGATGGATAAGTGGCTGAAACCTGGCACAACAAAAGAGCTGACGCATGATATGAGTATAGAATGTGATCAGAGTACTTCTCAAGACATGTCCAACATTTTGGTGCAAAACACTAACCAGGCACAGTCGTTAGTTTCTCAAAGAGGGAAAAAGAGAAACTACTGTGATGGATACATGAAATATGGATTTTTGTATGTGGGAAATGAAGACTGTCCTAAGCCCCAATGCGTGGTGTGTGGGGAAGTGCTGTCAAATGGTAGCATGAAACCTTCCCTACTTTACGAAATTTAGAAACTAAACATGCTAACTATAAAAACAAGGAATACAGTTTTTTTTCAAACGGTTAGCAGAAAATAACAAAAGATTGAATCTGACATCATACATCCTGTCAGGTAACAAAAATTACAAAAACGCAGTAGAAGCTAGTTACTGTATTAGTTACCGTATCGCAAAATGTGGTAAAAGTCATACCATAGCCGAGAATCTAATATCTCCCTGTATAACAGATGGCGTTCGATGTATGCTTGGAGAAGAACATGTGCGGAAAATGACCACCATCCCTCTTTCGAACAATACAATATCTCGAAGAATTGAAGATATGTCTGATGATGTTGAGATGACAGTAATAGGTAGAATTAAAAGCAGTAAAATTTTCGCTATTCAAGTTGATGAAAGCACAGATGTTGCCAATTGTGCTATTTTGCTTGTTATTGCAAGGTATTTGAAAGATAATGAAGTTGAAGAAAACCTTTTGCTTTGTCATCCTCTGTCACAACGCACAAGGGGTGAGGATATATTTAATGTTATTGATTGTTATTTCAAAGAAAAGGAGATTAATTGGTCTAATTGTTGTGGATTATGTACCGATGGTGCCAAGTCTATGTCAGGGATTTACTCTGGTCTTCGTGGTCTTGTCATGAAGGTAGCTCCCAATATAAGTTGGAGCCACTGCTGTATCCACAGACAAAGTTTAGCATGCAAGAACCACCCTGGTGAATTAAAACTTGTTTTGGATGAAGCTGTGAAAGTGGTGAATTTTATAAAGTCGAAGTCCACAAACTCAAGAAATTTCAAAGCTCTGTGTGAAGAGATGGTGAGTCCTCATTCTACTCTGCTCCTTCATACAGAAGTAAGGTGGCTTTCTCGTGGTAAAGTACTTACCTGGCTGTTTGAACTTAGACATGAAATCCAGGTGTTTTTTGAAGACCATCCTTTCTTCCTTGCTTCCAAGTTACACGACTGTAATTGGCTTCAGGCACTTGCATATTTATCAGATATTTTCCAGATTATAAACAAATTAAATTTGACACTTCAGAATAGCTCAATAACGATCTTCAATGTCTCATACAAAATTGAATCTATGATTAAAAAAATAGATTTTTGGAGGTCATGTCTTGAAAATGGCCAACCTGAGGTATTTGAAACTCTGCATAATTTCTTATCGGAAAACAAGCTTAATCTATCCTGGGAAATAAGGAAATAATAAATCAACACTTTAATGGACTAAAATCGGACTTCCAGAAGTACTTCCCCAAACTTGAAGAAGAAATCTTTTGGATTTCAAATCCTTTTGAAGGACAATATGTCCAGGCAGCTAAATTATCAGTCAAGGAGAAAGAGAAGTTGATTGAACTTTCAGGTGATAGTACTTTAAATGCTGAATTCAAAGGACACTTTCTTATTAACATTTGGGCAAACATCAGCAGAGAATACGAACAGCTTTCTGACAAGGCCCTTTTGTTTCTTTTGCCGTTTACAAGTACTGAACTAGCAGAGAGAGCTTTCTCTTCTTATGTCTTAATTAAAAACAAATATCGTAATAAGCTGAATGCAGTTCCAGATTTATGACTGTACCTTTCATCAGTTGAACCCAATTTCAAAAAACTGTGTGGCTCAAAACAAGCACAAGGCTCACACTAAATATGTGCAAGATAAAGTTGCTTAATAATTGTTTAGTTTGAAATTTTATTAAGTTTGAATTGTTTAATTGTATGATAACTTTATAACTTATGTATCGCTGATACATATATATATATATATATATATATATATATATATATATATATATACTGTTTGTTCACTTTACTATTAAAGATTGTTTTTTATTATTAAATTTTATTAGTTACATTTACAACACATACATTGGACATAAAAGAAACTATTACAAATGCCAACAATATGAGGGGTACAATTTCAGGGAAATGGATTGCCAAGGGGTACGCAAGTCAAAAAAGGTTGGGAACCACTGATGTGGGTGAATTGCTGCTCTTCCAAATTGTGTGTGTACTACAATGGTCTAGTGCCCATTCACAGATGGGTTTCTTTGCCCTCTGCTAATTTATTGCAAGGGTGAGCTCCTATTCCTCTCTGACCTTGAACTGGATTAAGAGAGTAATTGAAGAAATGAATGAATGAATGAATGACTGCAGTATGCATTTGTTCTATGAGAAAGAAGTGAAATGGGTTTGTGCTTTGTAAGTCAGAAGACATTTATAATAGGGATGATTTGAAACAGTACAACTACTACTACTAATTTAACATGATGAGAACTAAAACGTGATATGTCTTCATTATGCACATAAAAACATGGATATTTCAGAGGTTAGTTTCAGTACTTTTTATACATACACTGTCCAATGTAATATGTCAATTTTTATGTGGTATACCTCCTTTGACTGTGATAAATTTGCACAAGTTGTCCACAGATCAAGACTGTGATAGTTATTTATTCACACACTGATTCTCCCATAAACATTAAAATTACCCTTGTGAAGCAAGATCAAAATGAGTATTTAAGTCATCAAAAACCATTTGTGCTGTGCCACTTTCACACACACAGGCTACCCCCAAGAGTAACTTTTCTGCTTAGCTGCAGAGCATATTTATAAAAACTGCACAGTCTGTCAGTCCTTTGTCCAAAAAACCTTAAGAACATAACTTTCGTCTCTCAACTCCTACTTGGAAACACATGAGCGTTAAGCAGCTCACCTAAGTAACAATGGTGAAACCTTCCACTACTGACATCCCAGCTGTACAAAAGAAAACGTTTGATGTCTAGGTTGATATCATGACTGCCTAGCCTGATTTGGGTGCAACCACAGAGGTTTTCCAACCTGCAGTATGCCTGACATCTACTCAGGTGCCTGCTACCCCAGCAGAGGCCATTATGGCATCCGAGGTTCACATGTCCGAAATAATAACAATTAAAGAGGAAATTCCAGGGTCACTCATTGAGGTACATCAGTGGTCAGAGCCTCCATGTTTAGTCAAAAGAGACATTGTACCTAGAAAAAAGAAACAAAAAAAGAAAGATATTTCTTCCCCCCCAGACAGCCAAGGAAAAAGAGTGGATGTATTTTTCTCAGGGCTTGTTTTAGGCCATAATGGCACTCAGACCGCCATCCTTTGTAGGGCCTACTCCTACTTCCATTTCTCCTACCACTCCTCAAAAGAGACACTTAGATACTTCTTCTGAGAATGAAGATAATGGATCAGACTTAGGTGAACACTCCTCCGTGTACTCGCTAAGTGGCTTCTGATCATGAAGACTCCCTCTTTCCTGACTCTCCTGTTAAAGAGGCTTCATTTGGGGGACCTATTATTACTATGATTAAACATTATGAATGGGAATCAGAGCAGAATTCTAAGGTTCAACAGAGATGCAATAACCTGTTGGAAGCAGCCACTCCTGCACCTGGTCTAGATGCTATCCTTGAAGCTGTTACACGCTCAGCCATCAACCCCTAAAAGGCCTGGAAGATTTTACAAAGTACATATAGATTAAAAGGACTGTACAAAAACACCATGGGAAGTCCTTCTGTGTTTTCAATGTCTACAGGCAAACCATTTAAGCTACTTCCTGTTGCCAATGCTCTTCCCTCAAGTAAAGAAAGTAGAGAAATGGACAGAGTGGAAAAAAAGTTCTTCCATTCTGGCTTTTAGAACTCTGAATTATCAGACTCAAATGACTTAATACTAGTCTATTATGGGAAATTTAAATAAAACATTGTTCTTCCCTGAGGAACCAGACAGTAAAAAGTTCTTTTCAATGGTAAATCAGGCCTCCCAAGTGGATAGGCAGCATAAAATGCAGCTATGATGCAATAGAAAGCCTCCCCAGTGCAACAGCTATGGGTTCTGTGATCGAGAGGTATGCATGGTTACATTCTCAGCCCAAGCCAGAGTATATTAAGGCAAACCTTTTAGACCCACCTTGAAGCAAAGACCTTTTTACTTGGTTCAGATGCTGCTAGTCTTTTCAAACAGTCAGATGAACTAGGTAAGTTATGAAGGACTTTAGACAGATGTGTATCACTTCTGTGCCCAGATACTTGAGGATCTGCCCTGCAAAAGCCCACTTCTTTCATTTGCTGGGAGTCTAGGGCTCATCATATGGCCAAGAAAAAGCCTAAGAAAAGACTTTAAGAGAAAACAGACTGGGAATTTATATCTGGGGGGCCTCCCTACCTAAACAAGTCTGCCTGACTTCCCTCTTTCCCTTCCCCAACCTTCAGTTCATCCCTACTCCCTTCCAAAAGGCTCACCTCTTCCCTAAACTAAAAAATTCACCTCCTCACTCAGACAAATTGGTCCTTTCCATCATTCAAAACAGGTACAGAATGACGTCAGTGGCACCCCTCCCTCTCCTTGCAGTCAAATACAGTTGCTTTCTCCCTTCATTCAAATCTTGCTTGAACAAGGCACAACAGAACCAGTTTTTCCACAGTTTGTAGGAAACAGCTTCTATTCCACACCATTCCTCATTTCAAGAAAAGGAAGAGACCAGATCTCTACACCCTCAACATTTTTCTCTATGTTCCGTCTTTCAAGATGTTGACCCTTTCAAACTCTTCTACCATTCATTTGTCCACAAGCTTTCCTGGTGTCACTGAACCTAAAGAATGCCCATCTCTACATTTCTGTTCACCCTGCTTACATGAAATTTCTGAGGTTTTCTAATTGCTCATCACACTTTCAGTTCCCTGTTTTGCCATCTGGGCTTTCTACAGCCGCGAGTGTTTTCAGCGTCTTTCTCCAGTTATTTCTTACTTCAAGACCCCAGATATTCCCTTATTTGGATGGCCTGCTAATCCAGGAATCTTCTCAGTAGTTACTCTTGACTCATTTTAACTTCACCTTGTCCCTACTTCAGGGTCTGGGGTTCACAGTCACACAGTATAATGAAGTCAGCAATGGAACCAACCAAAGACCTCATCTTCTTGGGGAGCAGACTAGACAACAAACTGATGCATTATTTTCAACCACCATACATTGCAGACCCTCACCAGTTACTTCCATTTTCTTCTTCTTCAGACCTGTACTGCAAGGGAGATCCTGAGAGCAGTGGGGTTTATGGTAGCAACCATCCCTATTGTCCACTTGGCCTGACTCTCTTTAATTTCTCCAAGCCTTTTGAGTTTCTAATACCATGATGGGAATGGACCCCATTCCTAAGTCAAAGTATGATTAAAGTTCATGAAATTAGTATAGTTTCAGTCTTTGATGTTAGCCACAAGTGCTCTTCGCAGGACCTGCAGTGTGCCCAGTATCATCGAATCTTGCAGTTCATATGGACTTGTATCGGTAACGTATCTAAGTATGACTGTAAATTCTTTTTTATAATATCCATTAGTTCTGTTACTATTGAAACTGTCTGGGTATTCTTCTTCTACATTGTCCTCGTTTCTGCCTGCAAGTCATGGAATTTTTATGACTTTGTGTTTCTCTGTATGTAAGACACTGTAGTCACTGGGTGTAGCAATTTCACTGATCAATGCTACTTCTTTTCATGGAGTACTATATCTGGTTTTCTCTCATCTATTTTTTTTTTTTTAACTGTTGGTAATGGGTGATCCCATGTGATATAAACTTCATCATTTTCTATAATGTTTTGTGGCTCATATTCCCAATATTTTTCATCTACTTCAGTATTATAATATTTGCACAATCACTAATGCAACAGTCTTGCCACATTATTATGCCTTTCAGTATACAGTTTTCTTGCCACTGGTATATCACAACCAGCAACAAGATGTGCAACTGTTTCCAATTTCTGTTTTATAAAACCTACATTTGTCTGTTTCTCCCACATGTTCATGGACTTTAACCAACGTCTACATAGTCAATATTAACTTTTTGTCTTTTGGTTTAAATTCATCTCTCCATAGCTATTCCTGCATTCGATTCTGATCAACATGAGGTTGTTCCAAGAGTCTGCCATACTTGCAGCTCTATTTATGCATGTTCCACATTTCTTGCCTTTTCATCTGATCCTTCACCTTTCTTTTGTTTTTTGACACATTCATTTTCTGCCTGATTTTTATCTATTTCTGGTTTGATTCACATTCCCACTTGACACCAATATGATTCTGCTAATCTAAGCAGAGAAGTTGTCTTAGACTTATTCTCCTCAGGTTTTAAAACTTCCACTAAGTTTGGGTCTTGTGAGGTCAGCAGATATGTATGCAGTCCTATGAATGCAGTTCTATACATGTAATCAATCATTAGGAGACCCATACCTCCAGAAGGAGGAATATATATAGTCTTGGTATACACTGATTTTTATAAATCATTTGATAGGCATGAAGCATCCTTCTAGTTTTCCTGTCCAACTGATCCAGCGAGTTTGGGGCCAGTCATTCACTCCAAAAATTAGAACAGGAAGAACAAATTGATTTATAACTTGGACTAGATGTCAGCGCTGTTTTCAATATTCATTTTAGTCTTCTAAAATATTCCTCACTAAGTTTTATTCATATTTGTTTGTTTTATTGTTGGTCCTTCATCAGTAAATATTTGTACATTCCCTCCTGCTCAAGTTCTTTTATATCATGTCTCTGTCACAGGCTAATGTTTTTATTTTGCTGCTGCACCTGTCTTGCTTTAAAGGTTGCTTTTGCACATTTATCAAGACCAAATGACATTCTTATATCATTTGAAAAAGTTTTTTTTGTGCTTTCAGTTCCTCATGTGATGAACTATACAGTTTTAAATCATCCACAAAAAGAAGATGAGAAGCCTTTACACTTTGTTGTTTTCCGGGAACCAAAGTGTAGCCATGTCCTGATCTTTTAAATAGATAGCTTGATGGGTTAAGGGTAAGAAAAAAGAACAGTGGTGACAGAGAGTCACCCTGGAATATCCTCCTTTGAATTTTTATCTTTGGAATAATAATTTGTGCTTTATCATGACTTAACTGCAAAGTGGTTTGCCAGTGTTTCATGGTCGCTGTAATGTAATCGATAAGCGTAGGGTATCATACATTTTTAAGCACTCTTATCCATGAATGTGGAATACTGTCAAATGCTTTTTTGTAGTCTGTCCATGCCATACTTAGATTCTTCCCCTTTTTACTGTTCTCCATTATGACTTTATTTAACAGCAAATGATCCTTTGTTCCACATGACTTTCTTTTGTTACCCTTTTGTTCTGTTGCCGTGATTTGAGTTTTCAAAATGATTGGAAATTCTGTCAGCATCAATTCCATTGTATAGTTTATACACCATCAAAGACAAGTTATTTGTCTATAGTTTTTCCCATCACTTACGGGTTCACTGTTAAGTAGGAGTATTGTTTTTTCTTGTTGTTAACTAGGTTGATATCTGTTCAGGGTGTGCATATACATAATTCTTACTCATGGG
Organism: Protopterus annectens; assembly: GCF_019279795.1. Taxonomy (NCBI): domain Eukaryota; kingdom Metazoa; phylum Chordata; order Ceratodontiformes; family Protopteridae; genus Protopterus; species Protopterus annectens. The sequence goes on from NC_056746.1 coordinate 380,696,179, forward strand.
TAAATCTTCATATAAAGATGTTAATACTTTCAGACAGAAGTTAGGTACTGCATCTGGACTGGTGTTTTCCAATTAGGAGCTTTTCTTAACTTTGTTTAAATCTGTCTGGCCGTTACTTCATCCCATTTCATATCTTGTATATTTTATCTTCTTATTCTTTCTTTTACTTCTTCTGTCCATTCAGCATCTTTGTTATGTTCCACAGGATCTTCATAGATATTTCTCCAAAATGTATCTATTGCTTCTTTTTTTGGTGGTGGTTCAGTTCCTTTTGCCTTGTTTCCCAGTTCTCTATAAAACCTTTTTGGGTCATCAATAAATTGCTTATTTTATACTTTTCCTTTATATTCATATGCATATCTTCTAAGTTTTTCTGCCTGTGCTCATATTTTTAGTTTATTATTTACGATAGTACATGATGGATCTTGATCTGTTCCGGTGTTGCGCATTGTTTTTTTCACATCTGTCTGAGTATTTTTGTTGATCTGTTCCCTCTTCTAATAGTGACACTTGTCTTAATTGCATTATCGTTTTCTCTGTTTGATACTTCTTTTCTATGATGGCATTTTGTTTTTCCCCTTCCTTTTCCTTACTGCCCTGTGTTTTTGTGGAAGGACTTTATCTTTTATAAATTTAGCTGCACAGTAATATATCATATTTACTTCTGTTATGTTGCGTGTATTTCTGTGAACAGTCCTGATTACTGTGTTCATTTGTTTTACCAAACTTCTGACTATTGGGGTTTTATCAACTTTCTGTAGTCTATTTCTTTCATTGATCTTAATATGTCTGTCCATCTCTGTTAAATGAAGCAAGTCTTCTCTTAGATCATTTTCTTCTAAATGGAGGGCACATTATTTTGTTCTCCATTTCCTCCGAGCACTCTACAGAAAGTTCCAGAGCATCTATCTGTGCCACATTCTCTTCAGTTTCATTCCGAGTCATCCTTTGCTCTTTCATATGGGAACTCATTGGCCTATCACTCCGCAGCATTGCATCAGAGTTGTCACAGTTTCGTGTTCCTTCTCTTGCTGTACAACTCCAACTGAACTTTTGTACTGGTTTCCTGTGGAAGGCTCTAGAGTATCTTTATATGGCAACTGATCAGATGATTACCGCTCCACTGGTTTTACCTTAATTTGGGGATCCATTGCTCTATCCTGCTGTGATGATATCAGAGTTTGATTTTTTACACTAAATCCTTTACGTCACAGGTATTTCATAACCTCAGTTTGTATTTCTTTAACTTCTCCACTACTAATCCTCTTTTCTACTTTTCCTCTTTGTTTTCCTATTTTTTGTATTTTAAAATTTTCCAAATCTGGATGCCTTTCTGATATTTCTCTTCAAATATCTTTGGTGCCACTCTTTTTGTATTGATTAGTTTTGCTTTCTCTTTTGCATAAATATATCACCGTATTAAATCTTTTTCTTTCCCGTGTCCATATTTCTTCTTCAGATGTCTCCTGCTCCACCTGTTTCTCCTTATTTGGGAGACTCGTTGTTCCATCATGCTGTGTTATAACCATTGTTAGACTTTCTACACTAAATCCTTCACTTGGCAGGTATTCCATAACTACTGCTTTACTAATCTTCTGTTCTACGCTCCCTCTTTGAGATCTTATTTTTGTATTATGAAATTTTCCATGTCTGGATGCCTTTGCCTGTATTTCTCTCTCAATATTTATGGGGCTGCTTTTTTATTATTGATTAATTTGGCTTTCTCCTTTCCCATGTCCATATCTCTTTTTTTATACCTTTCAAAAATCTCTAGATTTTGTTCTTTATATTTTCGCACTTCCTCAGTCACTTTTTTTATCAAATGATCCAGAGTTTCTTGGTCTGTATAATGTATTTCATAAATCTGTTGTGTTAATGAACAAAAATTTATAAGCTTCTGACAGTTTTTCTTGTGCAAGTTTTTTTTTCTTTCCTCTAATTTCTCTCTCACTCTGTATATCTTCTGTCTGGAAATTCTGGGCTTCTTGCATAATAGTATCAATAAATTTATTTCTTATCCTCAATAGTTCACTCTGTCATCTTTATGGCTCTTTTCTGGCCTATCAGTTTTTGTGATTTTTATGGACTACTACTACTGTCTAGAACAGGGGGGGCATCCTCCCCATGAGCCTGGCCTAGCCCCACTGTGGGAATGTTTCCATGTCTTGAGGATTCTACACTGTCATTTTTTCCTGTCCTGGCACAGTGTGCTTACCAGGATTGGGTACTTTTTTATCGTGGATTTTGTGCATCCAGTCATCTTTTTTGTTTTTTAACCTACTTCTGTCTATGGTATATGCTATATAAAATACAGTTTATATATCAGTGTTGTCTTGGCGAGAATTTGTGAAAAACAGGGTCCATCTCATGAAGGTACTCACCAAGACTTGAAGATGAATTCATTTCCAGCAATACTACTCTCCTTTGCCTGTTGATTTATTGTCTCTCCTTTCGTACCCCCTGACTGCATATGATGAAGATCCAGTGGTAACCAAAATCCACTTGGTTTCAACACTTCTATCCACTGGATACCCAGATTCCTCTCCTGCCTTGCCCAAAGAAGTAAATATTTTGGTGGATTTCACAGCTAAAGCTCAACCCAGGTCTACGCTTCAAAATGCAGGCACTGCACACAGATGCGTCAGATGAGGCATGGGAAGCATGGACAGGTAGCTTAGGGGATCCAGTACAATAGCCACAAGTCTAATATCACAACACATCAATCTGAAGGAGATGCAGGCATTAAAACAGGCCCTACAGGCTTTCTTCCTTTAATAGTGTTCACAGACAACACAAGGATCATGTGGTACATATACAAGCAGAGGCCAGCAGTTGTTATCAACTGTGCAGATTAGCTCTTTTGGCTTTGGAACAGGCCACAGTAGGAAACTTGTGTCTCCCAGCAGTTTGCATTCCTTCACAGGACAATATCCTGGCAGACTTTCTAAGCAGATCAAGGGAAGATCCCCATGAATGAATGCTGAACAGGAAGATCTTCCAAGATATAGTCCACAAATGGGGGGGGGGGCACAAGTAGATCTAATTGCCTCTATTAGCAACAAACAACTTCTATTTTGCACCAGGATATACTGCCCTCCAGCATGGAAAATGGGTACAGTGCACTTTCCTTGGAAAGGGATGTTCTTGTGTGACTTCCCTCGAATTCCTCTTCTTCCCAAAATCATAATAAAGATCCAGAAAGAGAGAACTCAAAGATTTTACTGGTGAATCCCTTTGGCCAAGGCAGCACTGGCCCCTTTCAATTCTACCTAACCAGGGATCTTCACCAGAAGTTACCTTTCTCAGTGGACTTGGTCACATGACAGAAAGACTCTACTTCATCCCAGTTTGTCATCTCTCGGCCTGATATTATGGTTGATAAAGTTCTGACCCCTTTAGACACCAGTTTTCTGGGGACATGCTAAACATCCTCCAGGAGGCAAGGAAACCTAAAAGCAAGAAATCTTACATGGCAAAATGGATAAGATGTGCGTTTATGTCCCTGGTTAAGAAACAAGACCCAATACAGTCTAGTACCACAATGGTCCTCTCTTGTGTGAGCTGTTGAAATCTTGCATAGTGTACTCCTCTCTTGAGGCACACCTTTTACCCATGTCTGCTTGCCTATCTCTTGATCCTTCTCTTCTGTCCAGATTAGAGTTCAAACAGTTCTTAAAAGGTGTACTCCATCTTAAACCTCCACGCAAAGCTGTCCCACCCACTTTAGACTTCAATGTTGTGCTAGAAAAAACTCGCCCTCCCTACTTTCAAATCAGCACCTTCTGCCAGTCTCAGATTTTGCACTTGAAAAAACATTTTACTGTTATCCCTTTCCTTGGCTTGACAAGTCTGTGAGCTTCAATACAATATGGCAATCCCTCCGTTCTTATTTTCCATAATGAGGGTCACTTTAGGCATAAAGGAGGGGCTGGCTCTCAAAGTGGTAAATGAACTGTCCCTCAATCAGGCTATAACTCTTCCCACCTTCTTCCCTAATCCACAAAATAAGGGAGAAAAGATCCTTCATTCTCCTGATGATTCTACCTGGATAAGACTAAGGATATCTTATAACCACCCCCACTCAAATTGACAAAACTTCCAAATGCCAGTCTATCTTAGACTGGATCCTGGTATCTGACCCCACTCTTGCACAGCAATCTGGTTGTCTTCCAGATACCCTAAGTGACCATCATCCAACCTACCTAGTTAGGAACAGATCCCAAACCATCAACCAATCTATCCTCAGAGTAAGTTAGAAACAAAAAAACCTTTATAGCTACTGATCTCATCAATACTCTAAAAAGCTGTAACTGGACCCCCCCCCTAAAACATCTAACTCTAGACGATGCCGTTGAGTACTTTAACACAACCTTCATAAAAATCTTAAACCATCATGCACCCCGTAGAACCATTAGAAAACAAACTATGCCCCATGGCTAAGAAAAGATACTAAAACTATAATGAAGGAAAGGGACGAGGCCTGGATTCAATATCAGAAAAACAAAAACCACTACTTTGAGACAAAACTATGTAGAGCTCTGTAACAAAGCCAAAAACCAAATCAAACTAGATAAATCCAGCTACTATAGAAGCATGCAAGAAAAATATGCTCACAACCCACAAAAATTCTGGACCTTAATAAATGGTATACTGCATCCAGTAAAGTCCACGACTCCAACCCCTATGCTTCCAAATAACCATGAAAACATTCTTACTCTGTTTAACAAATTATTTACCAAAACAGTCCAGACCCTTGCCAGTGCCCAAAATAGTACTAGCAGCCCCACACCAATAACTACATCAACCCAGCCCAGTATACAAAACAATAGTCCCAATTTTCACCTCCACTCTGTATCCACCAAATCAATATCTAAACTCCTTGGTAAACTTAAACCAACCACTCTAGCAGCTGATAAGCTGCCAGCAGACTTCCTTTGGATCTCAGCTGAAGCTATAGCCTATCCTGTCTCTATTCTCATAAACAGATCTCTCTCAGAATGCAAGTCCCCACCTCATGGAAAACATCTTATATAATTCCACTGCACAAAGGAGGCAACTTCTTAGAGCTGACCAAGTATCGCCCAATAACAATCCTATCACCTTTATCCAAAATATTAGAAAGAGTTGTTCATACTCAATTAATACAGTACCTCCAGAACAACCTACTCTCCATATCCCAGCATGGCTTTAGACCTTCCTGTAGCACCACAACAGCACTACTGTCATTCACCAACATAGTTAACCACCACAGAAACCAAGGGTCTATTTGTTTCTTCCGTATTCTTAGACCTATCAAAAGCCTTTGACATGGTAAACCACAGTCTGCTTCTTGATACCCTATCCACCCTAAATATAAGTCCCTCCTCTATATCATGGTTCAACAGCTACTTATTTGCCTGTCAGCAAGCAGTCCTATGGCAGGACCAATTGTCCCCCCTGTTACCAGTAACCATAGGAGTCCCTCAAGGATCCATCCTTGGCCCATTGCTGTTCTCTCTATTTACAAATCAGATCTCTCTATACTTTCCCACTGCCTCAATAGTACAATATGCAGATGACACTACCCTCATATGTGCTGCCCCTTCCCTTAGTGAACTGCAAACCCTTACCCAAAATAACTTCACCCTAGCCGAAACTTGGTTCACTAACATCAAATTTCTTCTTAATCCCAAAAAAAACAAACTAATTATTTTCAGTCCTGGCAGAGCTCCTCCTCTAAATAATAATTTCACCATTAGCTCCAAAGAAAACATTCAAATCAATCCAACCACACACACTAAACTGCTAGGTGTAGAAATAGACAATAACCTGAGGTTCGACATCCGCATAGCACAAATCATTAAGAAAGTTAATAAACTTGGTCTCTTCTACAGGAACAAACAGTTTATGACAAAATGCACCAAAGTAACCATCGCAAGGACTCATCTTCTATCCACCCTCCTCTATGCCTCTCCCATCTTGACCAATCTCTGCCAAACTGAACTAAATAAAATTGAATCTTGCTACAACAAGATTGCAAAGTTTGCTACCGAAGCCTTATATAGGTCCCACCACTGTCTATCCCTTAAGCAACTTAACTCGCTTGAGTTGCCTCATATACTTCTACTCAATCAACTCTCTATAGCGCACAAACTCTACTACCTTCCTGAGATAACTCCAGCACTTCAGCAGCTAATTCATCCCCATATTCCCTCTAAAGCCTTAAGATCTACTAACCAGAACCTCATAACTGTCATCAAACATAAAAACAAAGCTGGTAAGTCCCTCTTTGCCAACACCGTTGCCAAACCCTGGAACACACTACCAAGCCAAATAACTTCTACCACCTCCTTTAGTAAGTTAAAAAAACTCCTGAAAACCCACTATCTAAGTAACTGGCTATGCTCATGCCACTCACCAGGCTAATCCATATCAAGAGAATTTTTTCACGGTACAGCTATGTATAAACAGTTTTTCCCCTGAAAGCTTCCAAACCCGTATACATTTACCTTACAAAACTTATAACTGCAAAAGAAAAAAATGTACCTCTGATTGTCTACTGCAAGAAATGTTAATCACTAGCATGATGTCCTGTTGTGTGTATATATGCTATATGTATGTTTGTTAATCACCAGCATGTTGTCCTGATGTGTATATATGCTATATGTATGTTTGTTAATCACCAGCATGTTGTCCTGATGTGTACATATGTCATATGTATGTTTGTTAATCACCAGTATGTTGTCCTGATGTGTATATACGCCATATGTATGTATGCTCTACTTCTTTTTACTCTTATGTAATGTATTGTAATGTGAAGCTTTTCTCCTCAGGCCTCCTCTGAAAATAGACCTGTGTCCAGTCAGACTTTCCTAGTAAACAAATGTAAAATAAATAAATATCCGTAAGTCTGACCGATTTGTCTTTTTCAAAGATTCCAAGTTAGGGAACCCAGTTTCTAACTAAGCTATTGCTAACTGGATTTCTAAATCCATTAACTTTTGCTAAACTCAACATGGCAAATCCTTACCTTCTCTAGCAAAAGTGCATTCTACTAGAGTATTGGCCTTATCTCAAAGCCTTTTAGGATCATAAAAATTTACTAGGCTAATGGCCCTAGGGGCCTAACATACCTAGCCAAGTTCTACCTTTATTTCCACGATCCACACCTATTCCCCATGGCCAAGAGGGACACAGGTGGAACCCCTTGGGTGAATTTACGGTTACCCATCCAATTGCCCAAATTGCATTTGAAGAGGTCCAATGAGGTGCTGTGTTTGACATGAACTGGGAGTGTGTTCCAAAGGTGTGTTAACCTCTAGGAGACAAATCTGTCCTTCCAGCAGGTTCTATTAATGTCACATATCAGGTTAAGGTCTTTAGAGTGAGTAACCCTTGTACTATTTGACTTGCAGATGTGCAGCATGTCCAATAAAGCAAAGCAGAGATAAGCCTGTATGAAATAGTAGTAGTAATAGAGTAGTCTGTATGAAATAGAATAAAGTGACAGTGCTTTTACATGGTCCACATAGGACAGATACTGAAGACATTGAATTTTCTTTGTGAGGAACCTTTGTGGTCTCTCCAGTTGCTACAGGTGCTTGGAAAGGTACATACCAAAAGGGGCACTGTACTCAATTATTGGCCTGATGAGGGAAGAGTACAGGGAGGTTATAACTTATTTTTTTCTGGAGGCAATGCCCTTACTTATGAGGTGAGCAATATAGAATGCCCTTCTTAATACTGTGGAGACATGGTGATCAAAGGTAAGGTTGCTGTCAACCTGTGTGCCCAGGTCTCTTACCACAGAGTATGTTGCTATTAATGTGGTAGTTGGCAGGAACATCACTCTTACAGAAAGGAATGATAATACATTTTTTACATTGAGTTTAAGGCCATGACTTTGGCACCAATCATTTGTTTGTATAAGACCCTCTTGTAGGATGTTGACATTGTTTGGAAATTCTATGACTGCTTCCAGTTTGCAGGCATCAGCAAACTTTGTAAGCCACCACACCTTTAGTTTTTGCTTGTACTTCAGAGAAATACATTCCAAACAGTAGAGGTCCCAGGTCTGATCCTTGTGTTATACCACTGGTTACAGGTCTGCTGTTGGAGGTGGATTCCCCTATTTTGACTATATGGGTTCTGTCAGTGAGCCAGTTAGCAACCCATCTAATGATACAAGGGTTGATACCTAGCTGGTTGAGTTTCTGAATGATATCTGATTGGGGGATAGTGTCAAAAGCTGTGGCTAAGTCTGGTTAGGCTGTATGCACAGATTTCCCCTCATCCAGGGCCTTAGTGACTGTTTCAAAGAAGACCACCAGGTTTAACAGGCATACTCTCACTTTGACAAATCCAAACTGAGTAGGGTCAAGTGTTTGAAGATTACCTATATCTTTGTTGATAAGGTCCATGATGTTTCACTCCATGGCATGGCAGATAAGGCTAGTCAGGCTAATAGGTCTATAGTTCCTGGGGTCAGTGGAAGCACCACCTTTTTGCAAGGTGATAACATTGGCCATTTTCCATTCAGCTGGGATGAAGCCGGTGCTTAGACTATGCTTGAAAAGAGTACCCAATGGTGTTGCTAATTCTTGTTGGAGTCCGTGTAGGACGCAGCCTGGGATGTTACCAAGTGCCATAGATGCTGTGTTTTTGGCCTTAGGGCGTTTATGACCTGCTCTTTAGAGAGAAACGTTAGGGGTCAGGTGGTAAGGATGCCATGCGGTATGTGTTGTGGGGACATGGGAGTGAACTTTTCACAGAACCTGTCTGCTAACAGGTTAGCTATGTCCACAGGCTCTCAGTATATGTGGTATCACTGACTACCAGTTTGACACAAATCTGAGCCATTCCTTTTAGGTTACGGATGCAACTAAAGAATGCTTTATGGTTGTCCTTACTTGAGGAAGCTAATTTGGATTCGTAGTTTGCTTTGGAGGATTTCACAAGAAGCCTTATTTGTTTAAGCTGAGGAGGGAGTGTTTCCATTTTAGGGTTCACTCACTCTTACTCTTGAACAGCAATTTCTTCCTCTTGTTGTAAAGCCTGTTAATGTCAGTTGTCCACCAAGCAAGTTTGGTGCTCCTTGAGGAGCACCTTTTTTTGGTCCTATCAGGTATGGCCAAGTCAATGCAGTTATACAGGTGTTTGTATAAAGCATTGGTGTAGAACTCTGCATAGCTGCTAGTTCTATCTGAGGGGGGAGATGCAATGAAGCTATTTATACCATCCTACAAGTGGTTATAATCTTCTTTGGAGAAGTTTTTTTAGTTTAGTTGCTTCTGGGGGGGGGGGGGGTCAGGATTGATAGTTGCTTTGTATGAGACTGATTTGTGGTCAGATTTCACCAGGGAAGACCTCACAGTGGGGGTGCTACAGTGGTCCCCCATATTGGTAAGCACCAGGTCTAGGATGTTGGCACTTATTATGGCGGTGTCAACCAGCTGGTCTAGGGCATTGGAATTAACAAAGTCGAGGAACCTTTGGGAAAGTGAGTTTGAGCACGAGTAATTGACAGAGTCATTGGATGGGTTGTTAAAGTTGCCCAAAACCATGGTGTTCTGATGTATCTTGATAGACTCAAGTAGATCCAAATAGGCACAGTGGGTGTCCTGATTCATAGAGGAGGTCCTGTAGCTAGCAATAACTTGAAAAGGTGTCCTACCAACAGTTAATTGCACCTGAAGTATCTCCAGGGAATCATACTGTTTAATCTGTTGGAGGTGTATTTATCTTTAATGAATATTGATACACCATCTCCTTTAGTTTTCATGCCTTCAGTTTGTGGTCTGAACGTGTGGAAGGAGGTGTAACCCGGTATGGCTGGGGTGCTGTCCACAGACTTGAACCAGGTCTGCGTGACTGCACAAATGTCTCTATCTTCCAAGATGAGGGCTGCTTCTAGTGAGTGGAGTTACATGTAAAGAAGTGTTTAGCAGCATAACCTTGAGGTTGTTTTTAGATGGAGTTTTGACATTGGGAATTTTGCCCTTGAGAGACTGCCTAAAAATGCACTATGGGGTAGCAGGAACCTAAGCCAGTAGCAGAAATCCCAGTGACAGATGACAACCTTCTCTGGCAAAGCATCGAGGTCTTTCGATCATATCATCCCAGGCTGACAGATACTGGATCCCCTTAGAATGACACTAGAAACTAAAGTAATTATTGAAGTGTATCATTTTCTGTTTGTATTGAGGCATCATCCTAGGTGAAGGTAAAATGCTGCTTAAGGCTAGGGAAATACCTGCCTGAGACACGCAGTCCGAGAGCTCAGTCTTGTCTCTCTTCATATAGTCCAGAGAGGTACATCATAAGTCCGTGCACACTAACATGGACTATGATAGATTCATAACAGTATCTGTTGTTGAGTGAGTGTGTGATACTGCAGATTCTGGCACTTGACAGACAGCTGACCATGACCTTTTCCTTATCCAGCCTGGTGAGAGGGAAATCTGTGTGTCTCATGATGGAATTGCCTATGATTAATATGTTTGGTTTTGTGTTTTACCTTAAGGGCTTGACAGGTGAGACACTGCTACATGAGCTATTATGTGTATTGTGTTCTGCAGAGGAAGTATTATGTGTAGTGTGCTTGTGTTTGGAAGGTCTCTGGTGTTCAGATGCATTTCTGCTGAGGGCCTCTACATATGTAGATATGTTTGATGTGTGCTTGCTGACAACCCACTCATTGTCATATCTACTACCTTGTGTGCGAGAGAGCTTGGATATAAGGTTCTTAATATAGTTTAATCTCTCACATGTTGAGTTTGTGTGGACTAGGAGCAGGGGGTTGTCGGTGAACATGGCAGTTGCTGTACTGCCTCGGTGCCCATGTCAACCAAGCTGGCTGGAGAAACTGTGGGAAATTGTCCATCCATCGTGTTAGGTAAATTGTTATGGTCTGGAAAAAAGGTCGCACTTAGGAATCGCTAGTGGGTGAGAGGTGTGTTGATACGTATGAGGCTACCTGACAGTGGAGCAGGGCCGCTAAAAACCTCTGAAGGACCTCAAGTGAAGTGCTAAGGGAAAATTTAACAAATAAAATGTTTGCATCTATAACCATCATAGGTAACCACTGCAATGTGGCGGTGCACAATGGTGCTCTACACGCAAACAAGCACAAACATGGGGCTCAAGTAAAACAAGAAATATCCCTTTTAACTCAGACTAGCCAGTAAGGACACTCTCATAGCTCTAGTCCAATTACCTTCGATTAGATGGGACCCAAACAGCACTGCCCCCCCACAAGGGTGCAAAGGGGCCTTCTCCAGCAAAGATGGCTTGAATTTGATGCTCAGAAGTTACAAAACAGACCCATAAACAACAAACTTGGAACTGGGATATGCTACAACTGAACTAGTACAGTGTGCAATAAAATGTGGCAAAAAAAGTTCAGACAATTCATACAGACAGTAGAATGAAAATATAAATTCAGAGTTGTATATTTATTAATATTTATTCTGGTAGATGTCTATTGGTAGATCTTTTTGTTAGTCAGTCAGTGATTTTTTAGTCTGTTTCTTAATTAATAAAGTTAGTTGGTTAGCTATACAAAGTGTTAAACTGGTCTTTAGAGTGTAGTTTGTCTCTAGCTTTCTAGATTTAGTCTTAGCACACTCTCTGATTACACTATGGTGTTAAGAGGGAAGGTGGACTTCACTAAAGGAATGATTTTAATGCTTTTATTGCTCTTAACAGAACCACCTTCTGTAACTACTCCCTTGCTGCAAACAACCTGATTATACATCATGAATTTCTCTTTATGCTTTTCATTATATTCAACTGGGATTGCTTGTTTGTGTGTTTCAATAAAGGATATTCCATTTTAACTCAACTGTGGACTACCTACTAATTTCTATTTGATTATTGTGTAGCATGTATTTTATAGTTATATTTTACAGTTCGATTTTTATTAAGTGAACTAAGTGCATAACATAATTTAGGAAGTGAACATCGCACCCTCCACATTGTGAAGTTTCTTCTTGGTTTGTTTTGGACCCATTATAGGTTGCATACTGGGTTTTTCTGAGACTTTGTGTAATACCACGGATTTCTCCTTTTGCAAATAAAAATTAAAAGTGCAATATAAGAGCAAAAACAGGCACTTTATAATTAGTTGGAAGCAACAGATGCCTCCGATCTTTCAGTATCTCAGTGAAGAGCTGGTTTTAGTGCTCAAGTGATACCAAAGTTTAGATTCAGCAAGTCTGAATCAAGCCTATGCTATAAAATGCAGAAGTACCAAAAGCAAAACAAAGGATTGAGTCTAGAACCGTCCTAGATGTAGCTAATCAGTTTTCTGTACATACCTTTACCAAGCATTCCAGAGTGAATGCCTTTTCTAAAATCCTGAGCAGCATTCACCAGGTCTGTCCCCTCTGTATTACTGGACAGTTCTCCTAATGTTCTTCGTGTTTCACTGTTGCAGTCATTACGTTTGGGTAATCTGCTTGCAGGTTGCCCTCAGTCAGCCTGATTAACAAAGTCTTGGGTCCTGCGTCAGTTGCTGTCCCATCTTCCATGACGTCAGGTCATCAGGGCCTAAAACATGCAGCCGATGTCATATCAGTCTTTCTTGCTGTGTGGTGCACGAAGCAGAAGCAGTTCGCAAGTGCCGGTCGGCCGACTCCTGAAATTTTCATTTTCGAGTTTCAGAGCCGAAGTCTTCAACTTAAAGCTAAGTACCCCGTTGGAGAAACTTTTTCTTGTTCCTTACTGATGTCAGTAAAAGTTAATAATTGCATTACTTGTGGAAAGCAAATACCTCATAAAGATTTTCATTCATACTGTATTCCTTGCCTAGGCCCTGACCACGATGTACTTTGCTGTCAGTTTTGTGCTTTATTTAATCAGCGCACTAGCCATCGTCTGTATATTTTTGCCTCTAAATATTTCGGTTCTCTGTTTTAATTGTCCAGAAATGTCGTTGGTTAACCATCTGACTACCGGGATTCCGAAAAAACGCAAAGATAAAGACAGAGACAGGCCGCCGAGGTCCATAACTGCCGACGATGCTTCTCCTAAGCCAGTCGCCAGTTCGCCGGTACTCAGTGAGGCAGTTTCTCAGCCCCTGATACCCGCTACTTTTGATTCGCAGGCCTCTACTGAGACCCATTCAGAGTCCGGTATGCCGTGAGATATTTCAACTATGGAAACCCGCGGATGTCTCTACCTTGGATAGGTCCGGAGCCACTGTGGAGGCACCGGCTTCTGAGGGTGCATTCAGGCCTACAGACTTGCATATTAAATAGACACCTCCTTCATTACTTAGGCCTAAATCTCGATCCATGTCTAAAAAACCGACACCCAGGCCACATGCTCAGGCCCCTATGCCTAAAAAACAAATGATAAAAATGGCTGAAGATTTAATAACTTTAATCAGCGGTAGTCAACCCCCCCCAGAGAGGCCTAGGGCTGATCTTGATTATGAATATTCTGACCAGGATTCTGTTTCTTCTGACTCTTCTGATGACCTGGATTTGTCCATACCTACTTATGAGGATTCTGATGCAAAGGATTCTATTCCTTCTGCTTCTTTTCCTGAGGATTTTTCCTTTGGGGAAACTTTACATACTTTAAGGGAGCATTTCCACTGGGAAAGCCAGGAATTTTCTGATTCAAAAAAGAGGCTTATGGATTTCCTCCTACTACCTCAGCATAAGCCTTTGGCTATACCTCCTGTACTAGACATTGTTGATGATGTGTTCTCAGAATCCAGTTTGGCCCCTGATTCCCTGCCTCCTGCTCCTAGTAAACCTGACAGATACTACAAGGTTCCTGAGTCCCACAAGTTCCTTTTCAAAAATTCTGTTGCAGATCCAGGGACTATTTCTCAGGGGCCCAAGGGCATTAAGGCTTCTACTGCTAAAAATCCTACCCTTTCTAATAGAGACTCCAGGGGGCTGGATAGATGGGGTAAAAGGGTTTATACTTCTGCAACCTTGGCAATCAGAGCTTTAAACTGCCAGTTTCATATGTTAAAATATCAGCAACATATTATTGGACTGCTTAAACAGAAAATTATGTTGATTCCTGACTGTGTGGAAAATAAAGATTTACAGGACTTAATGCATTCTGCTGAACAAGTTGAAAAACATACTTTGCAATGTCATTTTGATTCTTTAGAGGCCTCTTGCAGGGCTGCTGTTACTGGGTCTGTGCTTAGAAGGCATGCTTGGCTTAAGAAGCAATCTTTGCCTGATCATGTTTTGTTGGATGCTCCTTTAAATCAGGACCATCTGTTTGGCAACAAGGCGGAAGAAGTTCTTAAAAAGATGGAAGATAAAGCTAAATCTATGCAAATTGTTAAGATTTTTTACAAGTGCAACCTCCGAGATTTAATAGGCACTGGCCTACTAAGAATTGGTCCTTTCCAGACCCTTCCAGGTCCTCTCAAGCCAAATCCAGACACAGCAAAAACCCCAAGTTTCAGTCCCAGGGGACTCTCAGAACTAAGCAGTGGGGGGCCTCCACTTCCAAATCTGGAAATAACAAGACACCCCCCTATGGTAAACCGTCTCAATGACTTCCTTTTAAAATTCCCAAGCACTTATCTTTTAACCACCCCTTTGGGGGGAAAGATTGCTCTTCACGCAAAGAACTGGGAACTCATAACCCAGGACAAATGGGTTTTAAATATAGTGTCCCACGGATGCAGATTTCATTTCCACACGTTGCCAACACTAAATGGGTGGCCAGACCTGCCCCCAAATCCGTGGGCAGAGGCTCAAAAACAAGTACTTTCCCTCTTAAGCATGGGGGCTATTCAACTGGTACTAGAAGAGGAAAAGGGACAAGGTTTCTACTCCAGACTTTTTCTGGTACCCAGAAAAGACAAATCATGGCATCCAGTACTGGACCTGTCTACTCTAAACACCTTTCTGGAGATTCCAAAATTCAAGATGCTAACTCTTCACCAATTACTTCCTATGCTAGGCAAAGACGCCTGGTTGGCAACACTAGATTTAAAAGATGCATACCTGCACATCCCAATCAGGGAATCTTGCAGAAGATACCTACACTTCAAAGCAGGCTGTACACATTATCAGTTCTCTGCACTGCCCTTTGGCTTGTCTACTGTGCCCAGGGTATTCACAAAGTGCCTGGCTCCGGTAATTGCATTTTGCAGGCAAAGAGGTATTCAAATATACCTATACCTGGATGATTGTCTAATTCAGACAGAAAGCCAGGGCATACTTTTGAATCATCTGGTGTTTGTAAAAAGGGTTCTAACTTGTCTGGGGTACACCATAAACAAAACGAAACCACAACTGGTACCCTGTCAACAAATTACATTCCTGGGAGCAAGCTTGAATACAACTGCCCAGATGGCTTTCCTCACGCCAGAAAAGCAAATTCATTTGGTAACCTATTTCAAACAAGTGGCCACAAAAACCCTATCTGCAAGACAAATACTGCAAGCCTTGGGGTTCACGGCTTCCTGCATTCTTCTAATTCCATTTGCAAGACTGCATATGAGGAAACTACAGTGGTATCTAAAAAGTCTATGGAGTCAACATTCTCACAGCCTGAAAACAATGATTCCAAGCATACCTTGCCTACACCTAGAGTTCCTCTGGTGGGCAGAGGCCTGCCACCAAAACTAGGGACTACCATTCACACTACCCCCTGCCGCCGAAACCCTAACCACAGATGCATCAGACTATGCATGGGGGGGCTCACCTGGCAGGGAAGTGCATTCAGGGCAAATGGAACCCAGGTCAAATGCACCTACATATCATTCAAAAAGAAATGTTAGTTGTACAGAATGCTCTGACAGCCTTCAAAGACTACATTCTTCCAGGACAACTAATGGTAAAGACGGACAACACCACGTTTATGTAGTACATAAACAAGCAGGGGGGTACACATTCCTACCCCCTGCAGACTAGCCATGGCATTGTGGAACACAGCCTTGAGCTACCAAGTGCACCTACAAGCTCAATTCCTGCCAGGAAAGTTGAATACACTGGCAGACAGACTAAGCAGAAACCTCATGGACCCACATGAGTGGAAAATGGAACCAAGGATTTTCAACATGTTGATAAGCGAATGGGGGAGCCCAACATAGATCCCTTTGCCTCCCCCCAGAACTACCAGTTGGACAAATTTTGTACAAGGACTCCCCACAAACAAGCCTGGAAAGTGGATGCTCTGTCCTTCAGCTTTAAAAACCTATCAGTCTATGTCTTCCCCCTGTTGCCTCTGCTCTCTAAAGTTCTACTAAAAGTCAAACAGGACAAACCAAGGATGATCTTGATTGCTCCAGACTGGCCACGCCAACACTGGTACCCCCTCCTGCGCAGTGTGTCGCAGTTATCTCCATGGCACTTGCCTCAGACCCCTTCCCTGCTGTCTCAACAGGAGAACCAAATTCTGCACCCTCAGCTTCCAACATTGAACATTGCAGCCTGGCTAATCACTTAAATTCACCCTTTTCATCCCTCAGCAAACCGGTGATGGATGTCATCTTAGAGGCAAGGAGATCTAGTACTAGAAAATCTTATGCTGAAAAATGGAAAAGATTTTGTGCCTGGAACCAATCTCAAGGGATGAGCACAGCAGCGCCCAATTTACTTCAGATTTTGCAATACTTAACTGAGATGCTTCACAAGGGCCTGTCCTTTTCTTCCATTAAAATCCACGCCTCAGCCATTTCAGCTCATTATAACACAGAACCTCACCTTTTCTCTCATCCTCTGCTCAAGCAGTACCTCAGAGGGGCCAAAAACTTGAGACCAACCAGGAGAGCTCCAACCCCTGCCTGGGACCTAAACTTTGTATTGGAGAAACTCACTCTACCTCCTTTCGAGCCAGCTGCTGCTGCAGACTTAAAATGTCTTTCTTGGAAAACAGCTTTCCATTTAGCAATCACTTTAGCTAGAAGGATATCTGAATTACAGGCTCTTATGGCAGTGGAGCCTTTCATCATCATTCATGCGGACAGGGTGTCACTCAGGACCAATCCATCCTTCATGCCCAAGGTGGTATCCAGTGTGGCTCTTAATCAGTCCATTCACGTGTCAACCTTCTTTCCCAATCCACAGAACAAAGGGGAATGGATTCTACATTCCTTGGATATGCACAGACAACTTAGATTCTACTTGGACAGGACTAAACCTCGAAGAAAATCAGAACAACTGCTGGTAGCATTTGCTGCAGGGGCAGAGGGGAAGGCTATTTCAATACAAACTATTTCTAAATGGATAAGCCATTGCATTAATTTCTGCTATAAGTACCATGGAAAACCTATCTCCCAGGGGATCAGATCTCACTCCACCAGGGTTGCATCTACTTCTAGCAGCCTTTCTCATAGGTGTTCCTACTAGGGACATCCTGGAAGCTGCTACTTGGAGTTCTGTACATGCTTTCATCAAGCATTATCATTTGCCAATTTTCTCTAAATCCAGAGCTGGCTTTGCCACTGCTATCTTGCAGTGCCTAATGCTATATAAACTCCTCCTCCCAACCATAGCTTTGGGAATCTACCCAAATGTAATGACTGCAACAGTGAACGAAGAACATAGTACAGTTGTGCACACTTACCATAAATGTAGATGTTCGAGTGTATTCACTGTTGCAGTCCTGGTTACCCTCCCTCCAGCCCCCTAACTTCTTCTGGCTATACCTCTACTTTCTTTTACTATGCTTAAAAGCATTTTTGGTGTATTTGCTTTTTGTTGGAGGTATACCTTTGTGTTTTTATGCTTATTTGCTCCACATTGGGGAGCACCTGACATCTGGGGGCAAGAAAAACTGATGTAATGATGTCGGCTGCATGTTTTATACCCCTGACGACCTGACATCATGGAAGAAGGGACAGCAACCGACACAGGACCCAAGACTTTGTTAATCAGGCCGACTGAGGGCAACCTGCAAGCAGATTAAGCAAATGTAATGACTGCAACAGTGAATACACTCGAACATCTACATTTGTGGTAAGTGTACACAACTGTACATTCTCATCCGTCCACCCTTCATATTTCATACACTTTGGGAACACATCCAAAAGTGTGGAATACTGCAACTGTGATCTAAGAAGGACACAGTACAGTGGTATAAAAACTTAACATAATAGTGGATGTTCTACTGATGACTGTTGCAGCGTTCTTTCCCACCTTACTTTCCTCCTTTTCTTTGTTTTCTTCCTTTTCCTCATGAACCAAGGGGGACCACTGTCTTTCCGCCTCTCTCTCCTCTTAGTGACGCATTATGTTTCGTTACTCAAGCTGCTTTAGACTTACCAACTTAGATATTGTCTGAGGTTTTATGCTTATACTGCCAATTATGTACTATTACGCCCATGGGCTTAGGTCATATTCAGACGTATGGCGCTATGGAAGATTTTGGCTTTGGTACCTTGATCAGATATCCAAGTTATTTGGCGAGATAACACAAAACAGTGAGGAATACTACAACAGTCATCAGTAGAACATCTATGTTATGGTAAGTTCATACACCACTCTGCATTCTTCATTCCCACTTCTGCAGTAGCCTATGTGTTGTGTCTTGCCCAAGACGCTGCAATCTGCCAGCCTACTTCCAAAAGGTTTGGATCTCTTCCTGTGATTCACCCTGACTGCTGATTGGACAGCCCAAATTATGAAAAATCAGTAGACAGAGTAGAAAATCTTAAGTACTAAAACAAACCCAAGAACCGAAAAAACAATAACTGAAAAATCCACGAAGGAATAAAACTCATCCAATTCAGCTTTATTGTGCAGAAAACACAGCGATGCTCCAACACTGACCTAGGTTTCGTCCCAAAGGACTTCTTCAGAGTGTTTGGAACCAACAACATTTATATTAACATGATTAAGTTAATTAAGTTAATTAACCAATGCACTACTTAACCAGTTGTAGTATAATTGAATGACCCGCCCAAAAGTTTAGGCTAAAATCAAAACAGCCGATATGAAAATATTAAAAACTCTTGTGCACTCTTTATAAACTTACAAGTAACTGTGTTAAAATACCAAACTATGAAACAATATAATTAAATTAATAAAGAAAACACATGTATATAGATTGTGTATGAAAAGGTAATAATTAATGATTTAAGAAAAAATAATAAATTTAAAAATACATGAAATAAATCTAATTGCTATGAATAAGTAAGTAAACATTATTATAACTATTTATTATCCCATTATATGTTTAAGCCTTAAATATGGTTTAACTGAAATAAATTCATTCAACCCAGGAGGATGATGGGCATTGAGTAAAATTTGCCACTTAAGTTCGCAAATATCTAAATGTTGATCAGTGATCCCACCTTGTGGATCTTTTGTCAACTGTTGTAACACACAAAATAAAAATTTATGGTCACTATATGCCATTACATGTCTAGCTAAAGCATTAGTGGGCTTATTATGTTGAATGTCCAAAAGATGTTCTTTTATCCTATCCTTGAACTTTCTACATGTCTTGCCCACGTAAAAAGCCATACATGATTGACATTTCGCCAAATAAACAATATTTGGAGTAAGACAGTATTTATTAATTACATTATTTATTACATTTATTAATTACATCAATCAAACAGTTTGGTTCTTGAAGTTCACTTGTGAAAGAAATGAGGAGACAATCACATATTTGGATATAAGTTTGACCTACAACAAAGACAGAAGTGAATTTACATCGAACATATTTAGGAAATCCACTTTTTCAAACTCTTATTTGCATTTTGATAGTTGGCACCCGGAACATCAAAAGAGAGCCATTATTAAAGGCCAAATGATAAGGGCAGCACGTATGGTTAGCAACGATTCTGATTTTGAAGGTGAACTGAATTTCATGTTGAATCTCTTTTTAAATAGGGGGTATCCTCAAATTATGTGTGATGAGGTTAAGAAGGAAATACAATCAAAAAGAGTTAGTGGACAAATTCAATCAATTCTTAGGAGTACAGAAGATCTGTTTAATCATAATTTTATTAGGCAACAGGATATAGGGAAAGGCCATCTTTTATTTGTCCTTACTTTTAATGCAGACACTGATTATATTATTAAGATTATTGAGAAATATTGGACTTCCCTAACAAGACTGAAAGAATTTTTTGGTTTTATTACACGAAAACCAAAGTTTATTTTTAGGAAGGATAAGACCTTTAAGGAAATGTTGGAGAAAGGTAGTTCTGCTGGGATTAGTAATACAAACAAAAGTAAGGGCAATTTTAAATGTGGCAGATGCTCAACTTGTGTTCATATATTACCAACTTCGAATAAAATAATGGTTAACAATATTTATATAACTATTAATGGTCACTTTAACTGTCTTACTCCAAATATTGTTTATTTGGGGAAATGTCAATCATGTATGGCTTTTTACGTGGGCAAGACATGTAGAAAGTTCAAGGATAGGATAAAAGAACATCTTTTGGACATTCAACATAATAAGCCCACTAATGCTTTAGCTAGACATGTAATGGCATATAGTGACCATAAATTTTTATTTTGTGTGTTACAACAGTTGACAAAAGATCCACAAGGTAGGATCACTGATCAACATTTAGATATTTGCGAACTTAAGTGGCAAATTTTACTCAATGCCCATCATCCTCCTGGGTTGAATGAATTTATTTCAATTAAACCATATTTAAGGCTTAAACATATAATGGGATAATAAATAGTTATAATAATGTTTACTTACTTATTCATAGCAATTAGATTTATTTCATGTATTTTTAAATTTATTATTTTTTCTTAAATCATTAATTATTACCTTTTCATACACAATCTATATACATGTGTTTTCTTTATTAATTTAATTATATTGTTTCATAGTTTGGTATTTTAACACAGTTACTTGTAAGTTTATAAAGAGTGCACAAGAGTTTTTAATATTTTCATATCGGCTGTTTTGATTTTAGCCTAAACTTTTGGGCGGGTCATTCAATTATACTACAACTGGTTAAGTAGTGCATTGGTTAATTAACTTAATTAACTTAATCATGTTAATATAAATGTTGTTGGTTCCAAACACTCTGAAGAAGTCCTTTGGGACGAAACCTAGGTCAGTGTTGGAGCATCGCTGTGTTTTCTGCACAATAAAGCTGAATTGGATGAGTTTTATTCCTTCGTGGATTTTTCAGTTAGAAAATCTTAAGTACTTTCTTGCCTCTTCATGAAGAAGCAGATTAGAGGCTCCACAAGAGCAGCAGACAGCTCATAACGTTTTTCCTCTGACACTTAAGCCCCCATTGGAAAACCCATTCTCACATGATAGACAGACAGATATACGTGTGTGTGTGTGTGTGTGTGTGTGTGTGTGTGTGTGTGTGTGTGTGTGTGTGTGTGTGTGTGTGCACGCGCACGCTATATAAAGAACAAATCCTTGTGGTGAGATGCAAAAATTTTCCAGGCTTAGGGAGGAAGATGCCTTCCATCCTTAAAGAAAAACAATCCACTTGGAAAACTGGTGCTTCCTGAGCATCAAAGTTACTGGCTGATCCTCCTTAAAACCAAGAAAAAAAGAACCATGAACTGTAGCTCATCTCATTTGAGACTTCAGAGTAATCAAACACTTAACAACTTGTTAGAAATCATTATTTCTTTATTGGAACTGAACCACTGATCCCATGAACTATCGACCTATTAGCCTGACAAGCCTGGTCTGCAAGGCTATGGAACGTATCATCATGGAACTCATAAACAAAGACATTGATAACCTCCAAACTCTGGATCCCACCCATTTCGGGTTTTTGAAAGGCAGATCATGCCTCCTGAACCTGATCAACTTCTTTGAGGCAGTCACCAAAGCCATGGATGAGGGTAAGGTGGTTCACACAGCCTATCTTGACCTTGCCAAGGCTTTTGACACCATCCTCCATTCTGGAATTCTAGCTAAACTCACTAAACTAGGTATAAATCCCTACGTCACAAGATGGGTTGCGAACTGGCTCACTGAAAGAATCCACATTGTAAAAGATGCAGACTACAAATCTGACCTCAAAGCAGTGACAAATGGAGTACCACAGAGTTCCGTCCTGGGCCTCTCCTGTTAGCCTGTACTTCAGAGAAGTAGATACCAAACACAGAAGGCCTCTGGCTAATGAAGTTCGCAGATGACTGCAAACTAGGAGCTATAGTTAAGTCCCCAAATGATGTGGACATCCTACAGAAGGGTCTCACTGAGACAGATGCCTGGTGTCAGAGCCATGGCCTCAAGCTCAATGCCAAAAAGTGCAGTGTCATCCCCTTTTGTAAAAACTCTGTACCCATGAACTACCACATAGGCAGCAATCTACTTAACACTGAATGCGTGATAAGAGACCTTGGGACCTAGGTGGACAGTAGTGTCTCCTTTGATAGTCACATCGCCACAGTAGTCAGGAAGTCCTTCTACGTGGCACACCTCATCATAAAAGGGTTCTCATCCAGGAAAAAAGAGGTCATTGTTCCCCTCTACTCGTCAATCATTAGACCCATTATAGAGTACAACGCCCCTTTTGGAATGTACCTTACAAGACATCTGCAGCAGCTGGAAAGGCCACAGAAGTACCGCACAAAGAGGATTACTGGCCTCAAACAAATGCCCTACACTGACCGCCTCAAAAAACTCCAGCTTTACTCCATAGCATATTGCATACTCCGAGGTGATCTCTGCCTAACATATAAAGCTATGTCAAACCCAGAGCCGTTGGACATGCTACACCTAAAGAAATCCCAATCCCTCTGAGCTACACACACTAGGGACCTAAACCTTGTCACCACAATAAACAGGACACACTGGAGGGATAGATTCCTGTCCCAGAGACTTCCTATACTCTGGATCAAGCTACCCATCTATGTCAAGCAAAGTTCTTCATTAGCACTCTTCAAGAAAAATCTTGATGAGTAGATGGGAAATAGGAAATACACCCCGGGGATCACTTCTGTGTCTCTGCTGGACAGTGGCATAGGAAAATAACTTTCTTGGGTGGCATAAGCTATGGAACCTTGCTGGCTAGGCTTATGAAGGCCTTTGGGCCGATAGCTTAGTACCTACCTATGAACCTATAAAATAAGAAATATTAGAGATGAGTACTTTCACCATTAACAGTGTGTTCTCTTTCTACATGTCCCCGGTCTTCCCTAATACAGTATGCTGACGACTCAACCATTATATCTATAGCCGACAACCCTACTGAACTGCTCACTCTTCCTCAAACTTCTTTCAATTACACAGAAACATGCCTTACTAATAATAAACTTATACTCAGTCCCAAAAAGACAAAACTACTTCTCTTCCTCGTAAAATCCCTCTACCAGCTCAAGGCTTCATTTAACATTCTCTCATTGAACAATACTAATATCACCCCTTTAAGTCAGACTAAACTCTTTGAAGTAATTATAAATGATCTACTGAAATTTGACATACACATACATCACTCTCTTAAGACAACCCATCAAAAGCTTGTCTGTCTATACAGAAACAAAAGGTTCCTCACCCCTACCTCCAGAATCTCATTGGCCAGTTCTTATCTTATTCCCAACCTTTTTTACGGTTCACAAATATTTACTAATCTTCAGTCTTATCTTCTCACTAAACATGAAACTACCTATAACAAAGTGGCTAGATTTGCTGCTAATCTGCCATCCAAATCACATCACTGTCATGCCTTCAGGTTACTTAATTGGCTAGAGTTCCCTAACCAACTGAAAGTTATTCAATTACTCAACATCCATTCCATCATCAGTAAACCTTCTTCTTGCCGTGACATCTCCTCAATAGTTTCATTTTATATTCCTCCTCGACCACTAAGGAGCTCTCTTCAATATTTGTTACAGATTCATAAACCTAAAAAATCTGTTGGCCAGAACCTATATAGCTACTCATTCAATGAAACAAGCTTCCCATGACCCTGAGATGCATACCTGAAGTCTACGAACTTAAGAGGTCTCTCAAAGAATATCTAAACCACACTTGAATTTATCACTGTAACCACCCTACCTGAATCTGGTCCTTTACCCTTTCTGTTCTCTCTTTTTACTCCTCTCCTTCATAACCCTTTATTTTTCCTTCCTTTGCTCTGTTTCCTTCTCCAACTTACCTGATTTCTTTTACGTATATATTTACCCGACTGTCTTCTTATTTTCTTCTCTTCTTTGCTTTAGACTTTTTTTATTTTATCTTTACCTTCTGCTAATAAATTTACCTTCTGTCAACTATATTTTGTTTCTAATTTACATACTGAATGTTCACTGTTTAATATTTCATATGTCTATGCCCCCACTATGATTATCTTTTATTCTTTTGCTAACTTTCTTCTATTTTAAAATTATTGTAACTTGTATTTTTCATTTATATACAAATTTGTACTTTGGAGCTTTTCTCCCCAGGCCTCCGCTGAAAAAGGGCTCTGTCCCAGTCAGGCTATCCTGGTCAACAAATATCAAATATATATATTTTTATATATATATATATATATATATATATATATATATATATATATATATATATATATATATATATATTTTGTTTTTTTTTTATTTCCTGCATAGGATCGCTATGTTTAACCTTGCATAGGATTAGGAGCAGGGCCGGCCTTAGCTGAAATGGCGCCCTAGGCAAAGTAGTACTTCAGCTCCCCTTAAGCCCCACCCACATCATACTCCTGAAACATCACTATAAGCCACACCCTCATGAAGGTCACTTCCCAAGAAAGCCACTCCAGTCATTTCCTTCAATTATTTAAATGCACAGGAAGAAAATATATCTTGTAATGTAGTTAAATTGCAAGTGAAGTGGATTTTTTTAATAAGCCTGCTTTATCTGTTGCTCCTTCACACATTTTATTGTAAAAGTCATGTCCTCAGAAAATACAAGCCCATGTGCCTTCTTTCAAAGGGATGCTTAAGTTAATCTCAACAGTTTAATTTACTTTGGGTAGGCAAGCAAGCCTTACAGCTCAGTGAAAGTAGAATAGCAACCTCTCTCCTCCCTGTGTACAGTAGCTTAAACTAGAACAGCACAAACACAGATAGACTTAGCATACACAGTAAACTTCTCTGTCATTGAAACGGCATGAAAACCAACACTCATAGAAAATGCATCTGGCCAGTGGAGGATTAGGTTTACTTTTGAGTCGTTTTCAAAATAGACTCCTTGCACACATTTTAGGGCAATACATACATGAATTTGTTCTTTTATTCACCTTCCTGATTGTATTAAATTATATTCCTTGTATAGTACAGCACTACTTGTTAGAATGTTTTAAAATTTGTAGTTTTAAACATTTTAATAAGCAATGAAACAAAGTATAAACCAATGACAAAATTACCCATTTCAGAAAATTTCAACCATAAAAGGCAACCCAGACTTCTGTCATGACAACCACCATCACTCGATACACAATCTCTACAGAAGTAAAATCATTGGAATAATTCCACATTAAAAGAAATCTGTAACTAATGAAGAGGTTGCTAATGGCAAACAACTTTACACCTCAATGTTTCATCTACAAATTCAGTGTCTATTGCCCTTGCGTTAATCTATATTACATAAACAAATTGGTAAACTGGTAATATTGCAGTAGGAAATGACTAAAACCGACAAGTTCATAGTTACTAGGCATCTCATACAAAAGGAGGAAACTCAGGAGTGTAGAGCCCCTATTCCTCCTTGTAATACACCAAATAATCTGCAATCATATGGGTACTGCGATATCAGCACTTCGTCTGCATGGCATGGGAGTAGAATCCACAGCCTTCTGCACCAAAGGAAATTATGCTACTAACACTGCTTTCATATTCAACAACAGTATGCCATTTGATAAAACAGCTGCACAGTGAAAACAAGCTTAGCATGAGCAGCAGTAAACTTTCTTTTGAAATGTAATCCCTTGAAAATACACCGAAACTCAATCCCTTGAAAATGCACTGAAAACTCCATTCCCTGAAATGCACTGAAACACACACTCCTTTCTGTCAGCAGTCTGGTAGGTGGTGTAAAGCAGTGGTTCCCAAACCTTTATGGACCAAGACCCACTGTTGAAAATGGTAATTTTCATGACCCATTACTCATATCAGTATCTGTAGCTCTCCTGTTCCTCCTTAAAAGAGAGGACGCCAGCGCCATGGAGTGTTTTTCTGGGATTTAAAGAGGCCATGTTAACTACTCTCATACTTTATTAGCAGAGAAAGTCATAGTCAAATGGGACCCTAAGCAGGGTAATAGATTGGGGCCTCCCGAGCAGCCCCCTCCACAGCCATACCAGTGTTTCGTTACTTGGCTATTTCTCCCCAGTTACTATGAACAATGTTCAAACCTCAGTGTGTATACAATTAGGTATTTTCTGCCATTGAAACAGAATTAAAACCTACATTCAAATGAAATGCATCTGGAAAGTGGAGAATTAAGTTTACCTTTGGGCTATTTTCAAATTACAGGCTCCTTGAACACATTTTTATGGCCATGCATTCATGTATGTGTTCTTTGATTCACCTTCCTGATTGTAATAAATTATATTCCTTGTATAATACAGTACCAGTTGCTAGTATGTATTAAATTTGTAATTTTGAAAAATTTTCCAGCAAACAGTGAACAAATGCATGACCCAGTAATGGTAAAACTGCCCATTTCAGAACATTTTAACCATAAACGGCCACTTAAACTTGTCATTACAATCCACCAGTGTCAATCAATATGGAAGGACGACCGCGGTGGTGCAGCAGTTAGCATTGTCGCCTCACAGCAAGAGGTTCTCCGGTTCGATCATCGGCTCAGCTGGGGTGCCTTCTGTGCGGAGTCTGCATGTCCTCCCTGTGGTCGTGTGGGTTTCCCCGGGTGCTCAGGTTTCCTTCCACATCCCAAAGACATGCTGTAAGTGGATTGGACATGCTAAATTGGCCCTAGGCATGAGTGTGTGCGTGCCTTCCGTGGAAGTTTGGGCGCCGGGCTGGCAACTCGACACCATAAAACTTCACTACCAATCATGAGCGGACAGGTGATCTGCTGTGGTGAACCCTAATTGCGAAAAGCTGAGAGAGAGTATCAATGAATAAGCACAATCTCTGCAGAAGTAAAATTCATCTGAATACTTCTACATTAAAGAGATCTGCATATCCACAGAACAAACAGTACCAGAATTACCCATTCTAAAGATTTAAACCTTGCCTGTGATATAAATAGGACCTGCTGGAGAGATAGTTATGTATTCCAGAGACTACCCTGACTATGGAACAGGCTCCCCATCCATGTAAAGCAGAGTTCCTCCCTAATGCAATCCAAGTACAACTTGCATAATTGGATGGGAAACTGGAAATTCATTCCTGGTTTAGCACCTATGTCTCTGATGAAAACAGGTAACCTGTAAATGGTTCATCTCCCAGGACCATGCTTACACTTATCAAGTGTATCAGAACTCGTGAGAGATTTGGATTCATGGCTAGGCTTAAAAAGGCCCTTGTGGTCGTTAGCCTAGTAAACACCTATGAACCTATATGAACTCTTAATTCCTCTCCAGAAACAAACACATTTGATAAGTTGCAAAACATGCCTAAACCTTGTGTGGAATCCTTGTAAGCTCTAAGATCTAGAAAGGTTGTTATAAAAGCTGAATTTGTATAATGTCCTTTATGAAAGACAATACCAACTGATCAGTAACTTGTTCCTCACCAAATAGTTCCCAGGTCGATTAATTGTAATTTCTAAAATGTTATAGTTAGGGAGATACTAGAGTAGGAGGAGAACAACTTTCAACTGTTTAAAGGAGCAGAGGAAGGAATCCTAGCAGAAAGTACCCAAAAGGTCTCTCTGTAAAAGGTAGATTCCACAATACAGTACGACATCACCTGCCAGCCCTTCCAGAATTACTTTCATAGCAATAATACCCCACTTAAGAACTGCACCTTGTCAGCATCCTTCATTCAACAACAGGCTACCTTCACATCTGCTACCTGTAAAACATCTTTATCACTATGAGCTATGAGCTATATAGGTTCATAGGTTGGTACTGGGCTATCTGCCCGATGGCATATATTAGCCTAGCCACGTTGTGCGGTATTCACCACCCTTTAGTAGTTCCCTAGACTCTTGTACTAGCAGCTAGTACCCTTGGCCCCTATCTAGTAGTGCTGTTGATGTGATCCCCGGTGTGAACTTTCTGTTACCCATCCACTCATCAAGGTTCCTCTTGAAGAGTGATAGTGAGGGGCTCACTCCTATGTAGATCGGGACCCTGTTCCATAGTAAGGGAAGTCTCTGCAAAGGGAATCTATCCCTCCAGCATGTTCTATTCATTGTTGTGTTGAGGTTTATATCCCTAGAGCGTGTAGCTCGAGTAGATTTGGTTTTGCTAAGATGAAGCATGTTCAACAATTCTGGGTTGGACATGGCTCTGTACGTTAGACAGAGATCGCCTCTGAGAAAGCGGTATGCAACATTGAACAGTCTTAGCTTTTTCAGTCGTGCTGCATTGGGCAACTGTTTGAGGCCAGTAATCTTCTTGGTTAGGTACCTCTGTGGTCTCTCCAGCTGCTGGAGATGTCTAGCCAGGTACATTCCAATTGGTGCATTGTACTCAGTAATGGGTCTGATGAGGGAAGAGTAGAGGGGCACCATTACATCCTTAGATCTTGATGTGAACCCTTTCGTGATCAGATGGGTCACATAGAAGGATTTTCTAACTACTTTGGCAACATGGTTATCAAAGGAAAGCTGACTGTCTACTTGGGTCCCTAGATCCCTTATTTCTTCTTCAGATTTCAGGGGATTACCTCCTATGTTGTAGTTTGCAGGTACTCTGTTTTTTCCAAAGGGGATTACTACGCATTTTTTTGCATTTAGCTTGAGACCATGGCTTTGACACCATGCATCAGTCTCATTTAGGCCCTTCTGGAGGGTCTCCATGTCAGCCGGAGACTCTATTATAGCACCCAGTTTGCAGTCGTCCGCAAACTTAGTCAGCCACAGCCCTTCTGTGCTTGCCTGTACATCTGAGAAGTATATGCCTTTACTCTGGACACTTTAAGTGCTATCCACTCACTTTCAAAGAGCACATGTTACTTTCTTCTAGGGTGTATACTCAGGTTATTCTGACGCTGATATGAACAGATAATTTACAACACTGCTATTTGTTTCTTCAAAGTGAAGGTTTAACTTCATGGTAACATTTACTTAGGATAAGTGATCACTGCAAGATTCAATATGATCTTGTCCTCACATATGCTCCCTCCAAAAATGCTAATATAATATAATACCATGTAATATAACATAATATAGTAACATTCCAGTTGTGCAATACTGCAAAGCTTGGCAGAGACAGCTTAGCTAGTTTGATTACATTGTATCCTGTGTGTAACATGTCATTCTTTCATGCCTCAGCTTCATAAGTATACATTACTTAATGATTTAAGGACAATTTTCTCATCCTGTCAACCTATAACTGAATGAGACAATAGCTGACTATTATACAGTATAATGTAATTGTGCACCTGGCTAACCTCCCCCTCCACTAACAATTAAAGATACTGAAGCCTTCCTTACATGTCCATTTTATGTTTTACAACAGTTTGGTAGTACATAGCCTTTGCAAAAATAATTTGTAAACAGTTCAAAAATCTATGAGCAACACCTAAAATTTAATTCACAATGGTCAACTATAGTTTACATATACCTTTGGCCTTTATCCCACTTATTTATGGTATGACGCACACACACACACACACACACACACACACTCGTCTTTAAATTCCACACACTCCTACTCTGCTCTCATATAACACACACTTTTCTCTCTTATACAGAAGTGAGCAAAACCGCTAGTTTAAGTTATGCACACACACATCTAGCACAGCAGCACATGCATACAATGACTCTCTCACAAAGCAACACACAGACGTACACACAAGCCCACACCATAAAAAAGCTACTTGGTAAACTTAAACCAACCTGTCTTGGCTGCATATCACACACTCAGCATAACAAAACGGAACCTCGCGTGCACACACTCCTTACCTCAGTCTGCATAAAACGGAGCTTCCTTTCTGCGCACTTTTATGTTTGAATGTTAGCATGCAGTGCACGCATGGATCCTATAGGTCTTACTGCTGTAAAAGTGGTGGGGTGGTCGCTCACTCCCTCCCCCCTCCCCTTGCTGTATGGTTCCAGCGCCCATGCGTGGGGGATGAATCGTGCTTTTAATTACAGAAGTGGGGGAGGGCGCAATGCTACAGCTGAAAAGTGAAGAGAATTAAAGCTTGCTAACTCACTTAATTTGCGCCCTTTACGATGCCGGCTTTTACGGCGCCCTAGGCAGTCACCTAGTTTGCCTATGCCTAAGGCTGGCCGTGATTAGGAGTAAAGTATAATGCTTATGCAAATGTTTATTGTGTTTGGTGTGGAGCAGTGTTTTTACTTGGGCAGGGACTGTGACAGTACATAGTGCTTTTGTTAACACCGTGACAACTTACTTGCCATTTTTTTCTGTCAGACTAGTTCTTTATTTGAAGTACTGACAGAATTTTACATTACAGCACGTGTGTTATTGAAATATTTACGTCTTCTGCTCATATTGTGACAACTCACCTGCCATTTTTCTGTGGTGGTCTAAATGTACTAATAAGGGACTTGGACATATAAGTTCAGTTTCTCTTTTAGGAGAAATGTACTGCTTGTGTGCATGTTGTGACAACTTACCTTCTGCTACTCCTGACAGACTGCTCATACTTTTGAGGGCTACAGACATAGTTTTATGTACTGCATTTTGCCTTTACACTGCTTGTGTTCATGCTATGACAATTTACCTGCCATTTCTTCTGTCAGCAGTAATTGACTTTATATGGGTTGTTGACTGGATGTTTAATGTACTGCTTGTGCATTTACAGCCTATGTGTATTTAGTGTGCACACAATTACAACATACCTGCTGTTTTTTGTGTTTTTGTTTTTTGTTTTGTTTTGTTTTTTTGTGACAGCCTAATTTTTTACTTTTATGACTTGCTGACAGGATTTTAATGTACTGCTTTGCCATTCTAGGATGTATGTGCTGAGTCTGCATGCAGTGACAGCTTACTGGCCATTGTTTCTCTCTTGCAGAAATGTTTACATACAGGGTTCTGACATGATTTATTGATGGCTTATGCTTTTATGGGATATGTGCTACTTACGTTCTCTCAGTGACAACTTACCTGCTATTTTTGTGTCAGTTTAAATTTACTTAAAAGGATGCTTACAGCACTTCTGTACTATTTCTGCTTTTTCTAGGCAAGGGCTGTGAGTGTTAAATGGTAACAAAACAAGCCAAATAGCAGAATAAAGACTCAGTTTGTATAAACAAACCAGCAGCAAAAATACGAACTCAGCAACGCAGATGTAACAAAAAGCTGTTTAATAGCACACTGAGGAAGGGTTTTTTTTAACTTGAAAGCTTTGTTTATTAAACAGCTTTTTGTTACATCTGCTTTGCTGACTACAAAAAGCTGTTTAATAAACAAAGCTTTCAGGTTAAAAAACCCTTTCTCAGTGCATACACATGTATGCACTGAGGAAGGGTTTTTTAACCTGAAAACTTTGTTTATTAAACAGATTTTTGTTACATCTGCGTTGCTGAGTTCATATTTTTGCTGCTGAGTGTTCAAATGGTAACATCTCCCACATCCCCAACACATTTATTGAATTATCATTTGTGACATAGGCAAATTTACATTCATATAAAAGCAAGCAAACTATATTAACATAAACATTATACTTCACATATATTGCTGTATATCATATAATCTAGGCAATATTACATCAGTTATTCAATTCCTGCCTTTTTTAAACAAGAAACATGTTTATTAAACCGTCACTTACTACATAGGCAATCATACATTTATATAAATGAAAACAAACCAAACCATACCAACACAATCCTAGTCGCAAGAATTTTACATCACAAACATACTGGCACATTCCCAGTTGCAAACATTATACATCACTTATAATCTACCCAATCTTTCTCACTCAAACATTACATAGCTCATTTAAGTCCTGCTGCCTTTTAGACCTCATCTGCAGTTTATTTCTGTCAGACTGGTTTTTAACTCTAAAGAGTTCCCAACCGAATTTTGGTGTACTGCTCGTGCATAGCAGTGTTTGGGTACGTTATCATCAGGAAAATGTGCTGTTTATGTGAACTTTGGGCAACTTACCTTCCAACCCATGAATCACAGTGATCCTTTCCACTTCCAACACATTGTGTTCATTCACAGCAAGGATACATACCTAAAAACTAAATGCTTCTGCTGGTCTGACTTTCACAGTTCTCAGACAAAAAGACATTACTTACCTAAGACCCCTTGCTTCAATGTGGGCTGAATCAGCTCCTAATCTGATAGTGGGTACACCTGCAGTGGCCATCTGTTGTTCCTTAGACTGTTCATTTTCCAGTTTCTTCTGATGTAGTTCTTCAGGCCGCCATAAACTGTGGGTCAGTCACTTCCTTTTTTGCTGTGTCCAGTGTCAAAGTGTGGACATGGAAGAACCATCTTTAATGGGATATGGAGTTTCTAGAGGCTACTACTGGATGTGTCCAGGGGGCACATTATTTATGTAAGGACTCAGATTCCTCTTCTAGTCGGCCATAGACAGTACCTATGAAAGTTGTTTCTGATGACAATAACTTAGACAGACATTTGAACCCTACAGATACCTTTCTCCACTGATCTGATATGGAGAAATTCTCCCAAAAATATTTTTGTGGTGAATCTCTTTTGGCCTGGACAATATTGGTTCTCTCTTTTATTGAATTGGCCAAGAGCATGAACCACAAGTTCCTCATGATCTGGATCTACTCGCACAAG
Source organism: Protopterus annectens (assembly GCF_019279795.1). Lineage (NCBI taxonomy): Eukaryota > Metazoa > Chordata > Ceratodontiformes > Protopteridae > Protopterus > Protopterus annectens. The sequence continues at coordinate 380,728,928 of NC_056746.1, forward strand.
ACTGGGAGTTTGACTTAACTCAGTCTGTTATGTCTTGCATATTCTGCCTGGTTCCTGATAACTTTTAGGCACTTCTTTTTGTAGGATGTGCAACTGGTACTAAAGGAGGCAATAAATCCTGCTACTAGACAGTCTTAGTTGGACGTTTGGAAAGCTCTTCTAGTTAGGGCCTTGGTTATTGGGTAGGAGCTATCTGGGATTGTACCACTTGTGCTGAAATATTTGTGCAAGTTACTCCTCTTTGACCTTAAGTACTTCTTTGCTCATTACAGCCGAATGCGCCTCTAGGTGTTTCTGCAGTTACCTGCTACTGCTCCTCCAGGCATCAAATATTGCTTGTTCTTATTTGTATTAATAATTCCAAAACCATGCTACGTACAAGGTATCAAAATGTTTTATCTTGAAGCATACATGATGGCAAATGCAATTTTATTGATATTTGACCTTTGTTAATGAATATTTGTAAGAACTGTATGGTAATAGCTTCATTTTTTTAAAGGCTGACGCCACATCCACTGGAAGTTAAAGATACACACTCAAAAGAGCTGTACTCGAGGGAATAAGTTAAGGTACATCTTATGGCCAATTCAGTATGTTTGCCCATACATCCATCACTTTTTTCAGTGTTTTCTTAGTAAAACAATTTCTTATTGGAGTGTTTCACCTGAGATCTCTTTATGGACAGGTTGCTCCTTCCTGGGATGCCTCATTTGCATGTGAACCTGAACACCTTACATATTGTAGGTTTTTTGCATATGTTTCTTCTTTGCTCATGCATCTCCAAGATTGGTATCCGAGTTGCAAGCTCTTTTGATGAGTAAACCCTGTCTGCTCTTTTTCTAAGGCTGGAGTATCAGCAAGTCCAAGTCTCTCATTCGTGCCTAAGATAATTTCAGAGTTTCCTTGAATTCCCCAGTGTTCTATTCTAACTATGAGAACTGTGGAGAAAGGAGCTCAGGTGCTGTCTTGGCAGCACCAAGTCTTTTAGAAAAGCTTATTGGCTATGTATTTCTTGTGTTGGACTAAAAAAGGACAACCTTTGTCACAGACATTTTCCAGGTGGTTGTCCCTAGCAGTCACCTTTTTGTTGTACCTACCACGATGAACCATTTCCAGGCAGCATTAAGGCACATTCTTAATGCGGCTCATATTCTTTGATAGAATATTGGAAAAAGGTGGGTTCTAGAAGTTTTCTAGAAGTAGATTTGTGGTTGTTTGTATATAGATCGACAAGCAATTGCATACTTGATTCTTTTAGATCCAGGACTAGCATTGCAAAGACTGTTCCCTAGGATTTCCTGGATTCACATTCTTCCTCCTCCCAGGTTGAATACACTGTGGTGTTCTCTCCATAGATTACTGCAAGCAGTGGGAATGTTGAACATTGTATAGCTGTATAAGTTGCACATACACATAACAGTAGATGTTAGAATTCCTCACTACTGCAGTGGCTGCTGCCACCCACCATCCCCACATGATGTGTTGGGTTATTCTTGTTTATTTCAGTAGGAGTATGCTACTTCTTATCTAGCTGTCAGGAGAGTCCTGAAGATGTTCCATTCTGACTGCTGAATTTCTCTCTGTAGGGGTGGCTAATCAGTGGTCAGAGATGATCAGAGGAAGGGATCCAGAGCTTTTGGAAGCTGTCCAGTTGCTGTGTGTTGTGCTAGGCTACTGCAGCAATCAAGAATTTGAACAGCATTTGTAATGGATGAGTGCAGGTTACACAACAGCATTTTCTCCTGCCAGGAGCTAAGTTTCACTGCTTCGTGAGGAGCGCTTCACTCACCACTTTTCCTGTTACAATATATAAATACATGGTTTATTGCTGTGGGCACGTTGTGGTTTTTCGCACTGCCACAGATTTAGCTGGTATCTTGCTAGTATTACTATCTTTGAAATATGCAAAATTAAACTGTCTTCCCCACTGAGCAGCTTATTTTAGTCCTTACTGTGCTGTGAAAAAAAAAATAGGTAAATGAGATGGCATCCTAAGTTGCAGGATAACATCTTACTTCCAGGAGGCATTTCCATTCGTTATTGAAGCTTTAAGGTGATTATTTTGTTAATAAATTAATTGTGCTAATAAAACATCTCTAAAACATTCCTATTTTAAAGATGTTGTTTTTGTAGTTTTAAAATAAAAGAACAAAGATACCTGGAAACTCACCTGTCTCTGAACTTGAAGTTTTGTTACTGCTCCTTGTGCTGAGATAATTTGACTTCTGATGTCCAGGGGTCTTCCTCTTCTTTTCTGTATGTCTTCTCCCCAGGCCTGCTGACGTTCAGCCTGAGCTACAAATCCTCAGCCCAGGGATTATGTGCTCCTTAGTGGGTATGCACAGTTTGGCCTTTTCAGCTGCATACTGTATCATTCACCTCTGCTGGGTTTTGGACTTGCAGCACACAAGGCTGCCTTTCTACTAATAAGATGGGTATTCCTGCATTATAGCTCAGTCCTACTCTCCCTCACAGGTCTTCTAGTCAGTCTTGTATTTTCTGGCTCATGGTCAGGTCTCACATCCCTCTACAACACACATTTGGCCACAGTTGCACTTTTCTTCTTGAGCCTAAGAGTGCTTATAAAACTTTTAATGCAATGGAATGATAAGTGGGTATTTCATCTTAAGCAGCTGTATTGCTTATTAGTGTTTTTAATTCAACACAAAAATGTATTCAGTAAGACTAAATCATGGATTTGAAATGAAAGGCTGGCACTAATTGGTATGTTTAAGTTCTAAGAAAATTAGGTCCTTCAACACCCAACAGTTGATGGAATGCTGTCTTGACTTCTGTATTATTTTGCAGTTAGGCTGTAAAGAACAGGTTGAAGTTTCATAACCTACCTCTCTGTATGTTGTGACAGTTAGGACAAACTCTTTACAAAATCACAGCTCCATGAACAGCCATGAAATTGAGCAGATGTTGTGCTTTCCTTGGTATAAGCTAAAAAAAAAAAGTATTCTTTGCAGTCATCTTCATTGCTAATCTATTACAATATTTTTTGCAAATAAAGTAGACATTTCAGAAAATTATTCCATTGTCACACCTTATTTGAAAAGTTTTTTCTTGGACTAGAGATTGTTTGAACTTCCTTTCTGTCCAGTATAAACAATATGATCTGTAACATGTTATTTTTTTTCCATAGTGCATTTGTGTCCTAGTTAATTTTATACATTAGCTTGAGACATTCTTGAGAGGCATTGAAGTACTTGGAATATTTAGACACAGCTTTATAAACTCATAGTGTATGTTGGCAAGTATAATCAATGTCCGGAAGAGGGTTCCTGGCTATGGGCCCATTTGTATAAACTTGTTAGCAATGCTGTAAGACTTGTGATGCACAGGAGAATGAATCTCCATTAGAAAACAAGATATGATTATCCGTCTATATAAGGAGATAGAAAAGCCCTATGTAGAGTATTTGTACAGCTGGGGATGAATGCCTTTAGAAATTCTGAGGGCTGTAGTAACAATTTTCTAAATAACTGAATTCCGGATTCAATTGTAGACTTGTATATATATTAAAGTCCTAGGTTGCGTGGTACCTTAAAGAATTCCATCTTCTCCTAGGTACAGTGACATGTCAGAGTTAGTATGTATAGGGATGTAGGTGGGTCACAGGAGAACAAAGAAACATGCAAAATGTTTTTAGGAATTTTCACAGTGGACTTTGGAAAATGCACTTTCTTCTTTTTTGAATTGCAGTTTATTTTTTGAATGTTTGAGTTTGAGACTCGCACAGTTGAGTCTCAAGAGTTGTTATATAGACCCTCTCTAAGACATTGACCGTACAGGATAACAGCAGTTCAGAGAAAATAGAAAAAGTTTTGCAATTTGCACCAGAAAAATCTTTGCCATGTATAGTGTTGAAAAGAGGAACCAGAAATGTGAGATATGAACTCTGTAGACTCTGTTAAGGTCCTTTAAATGACGTGTTTACCATTTTTCAAATAAATAACCAATAAAAGGATAACCTGAAGCAGTAAGATCAAAAGTTTACTAAAGCATTAAGTGCTTTCATCCTGCTACTCAGAACTTAGAGTAAAATCCAATTCACATCCAGTTCACAACCTTCAGTTTAAATAACACCACCATTCATTAAATTAACAAGAACCAATTTACAATTACGTATGTCAATTAATTCTTAAATTCTTGAAAAGTTCCAATAGGCAAGAAGAAGGTATTGATCTTAATTCAGATTTTACCATAGTCAAAGGAAAGGCAAGACCATCAGGGAAAGCAAAGAGAAAAACAAAAGACTTGGCTATAGTGGTACATGATGATGGAATGACACATACATTAAAAAGGTATCACATTTACAATTATAGCACTGTAGAAATCACTCCCGAGCATTTTTCTGTTTTTGAAAAGGGCTAAAATGTGTACTGTCTGGTAGATTTAATGTTTGTGACACATTAATAGAGCTTAAATTATTTATTAGAAAATTGAATTTGGCCCTTATTTTTGATGGAACAGAGAAAACGTGACTAAGAGGACTATACACATAAAAAGTCTTTTTAACCCCCCTTCATCCCACCTTGCAGGCTTTTGAATCAACTTGACTTGTATAAGCTGTCTATAGACAAGACCTTGCCTAAGTCTTACAATTTGACATATAAAGAGAGACTTTTGAAGGGTTAGTCCATAATCCCAATATCAGAATTATGAAGCCTGACAAGGGAGTGGGACAGTTTTATTTGATGCAATTGATTACTATATGCCCTTTACCTCACAAGTTTTGTCTTAGCGTTGTAGTCCCCAGGAAAACCATTTAGTTTCAGCAACAGGCAGAGGAGGTTCTTCCCATTTGGATGGCTGTGGAAGAGTGGTTTACAATCAAGGTACTGTAAATCAAACAACAGACTAAGCTGGTGCTTCAACTGGGTTATCTTTTAATGAGTTTGCAAGCAATTTTTTATGAATGTAGAACAGTTTAAAAACTGGGCAAACTCATACGATGGCAAAAACCTGTTTGGCAGTACTTCTAACTGTTTTAAAGACTCTAAAAGCACGACTGCTAATGTGGATTCTTTAAAAGATAGTATTTATATTTTAGAAAACAGACTTTTGAAAGTGAAAAGCTTAAAGGTAGTCCATATGCATCTTGAAGTGTGCATTAAGAGGCAGGTTGTGCCTCAGGGCTTATGTGTATTTAAATTCCCTGTTTAGATTATGACAATGAAATGGTGAAAGATTTTAGTAATTTATCTGATAGGTTTGGATGTTATGTTGTCCCTATCTCACTTTCCTTCTTTCTGTTTGTGCTCGGAGCCGAAATCTGCTCCAACTCAGCCAAATACTATAGCTCAAAAACTCTTTACTGGCTCGAGGTTAACCCCTAGCCCAACATGCCTAGCGGTAGCTACCCTGATCTCATTTGCCGCTTGCAGCATCAAGATTGTCTTCTGCTGGCTCAGGCTAAGTATTTTTTTTTCTTGTGCTAAATTTTGATTATTGTGATAGTTTTCTGATAGTTTTTCGTATACTGATAGTGTTAGTCTAAGTTTTCTTATATTCTACTACCCCCTCCCAACCTTTCGGCTGTTTGTTATTGCTGTTGTTGTGGCCGTCATTTCTATGGGCCTACCTTGCCTTTGTGATCCCTGTCGGCAGCCCGTTTAAGTTAGAGGGCTTTCCCCTTTTCTGTCCCTCCCTTCTACTTTAGGAGAAGACGTTATAGTTAGAGGCTCTTCTTTCCTTTGGAGAAGTAGCCGTTTAACTTAGTGGCTACCTCCTCTTTCCTTGTCTTGTTAAAAAAAAAAAAAAAAAAAGTTGTGTTTTTTCAGTTAGGTGTGTTACTGTAAATTTTTTCTAACTTGTGTGTTACCTTTCTTGCTGTTTCAGGTACTTTACCATGTCCAAGGATCCAAAACCATCAGGGTTTAAAAAATGTGACTCATGTTGCCAAAAAATGTCCCTTACGGACGGGCACACGAGTTGCATGTACTGTTTAGGGGCTGTTCACCTGCAGGACTCATGTTCCATTTGTCATGGCTTTAATGCACGAATCCTGCAGGAGAGATGAAACAAGCTTATTCTACGAGGTTTATTAAAAACCCCTTTTGAAGCTGCATCTGGAGGAACTCAGCCTGCAAAACAACAGGACAATAAACCTGCATCTTCGTCGGCTCCATCCTCGGTGCTGACCAAATCTAAAGACAAGTCTTCTGAGTCTTCGGAGTGAACAGTTGGCTGCAATAAGACTCTCAGGTGGCTCCATTAGCAGTCTCAGAGCCATTCCAGACTCATAAAAGATCGAGGTCCCCCTCCTTGGAGCCACTGAGATCTGTTCCACAGTCTCCTATTTTACAGTCTGTGGCAGGTAGTCACCGGTATTCTGCACACTCCTCTCGGTCATCCAGGAGCCTTTCAGATGATGACCTGGAGAAGGGTGGTGAAGAGGCTGCTCAAGACACCAGCTTTTGCTAAATTGTTGTCAAGCCCAGCCCAGAAGGAAGTGGTGCTGTCTGCCCAACCAATTCTTTCATCAATTCCTCCTCCGACTGCATCCAGTTCTGAGCTGGAGTGCATGGAAGTCGTGGTGGTGGAACCATCTGTTCCGACAACCCTAGGTTTATCGGTTCTGACCACCACTCCTATCTCCTCGATACCTCAGTCTGTCGAGGGAACTGGGGGTCGATGCTCTCTTGTCGGCTCCGGGGGGAGGGGAGTGGCATCGGACTCTTGTCCGACCCCCCTCTCCCTCTTGGTGCTTCGGCGCAGGTGAGCTCAGCTCCTACATCAGCCTCAAAGCCATCATCCTCAGTTCGGAGGAGGTCTCCAGGTTCTTCGGAGCCGGAGTCTCTCTCCGTCCGTGACCACGGTGCCTTCAAAGTGATGAGTGTGCTGTCTGCTGAGACCACTCCACCCTCAGCTCCATTAGCTCCTTCTATACCGGTGTCTGGCTCGGAACCTGCCCTCCACCCTAAGTGTAGGGAACCTATGCCCCAGGATGCCCCATTGGGTGAGCCCACCTCTTCCGAAACCTCCCCTGAGCATGCCTCAGAGGAGGCTCCTCGGAAGAAAAGATGCAAGAGAAAGCATTTGGACCCCTGAGTCCATCACCTCAGACACAGACTTGGAGGAGTCAGAAGGGTCCCCACGGCCCCCCCCTCTGAGGATGTCTCTTTTTCAGACATCGTGGAAATCCTTAGAGGGGTAATTGGAAGTCCCTTGCCCCTTCTGAGGATGAGTCCATGTACCTGGACGCTTTTGGTTACCGACCCTCCACCTCTTGGGTGTCTTCACCTTTTGACCTACTTTTAGCTGTAGGAGTCGAAAGGCATGGAGCTCTCCAGAAACCATGGAACCAGTTCTGCAGAGGCCCAATAAATTTATAACTGCCCTTGAAGACAAGCCATTTATTTCAAAAGGAGTGTCTGTTGATACTATGGTGGTGGCAGCAGTCACCAAGAAGGAACTAGCAGAAACTTCCTCTTCTGTCCATCCACCTAACAAGGAGTCACGGGTGATGGACAGGTATGGGAAGCGTATGTTTTCATCAGTGGCTTTTACACTCAGGTCATTGAACTACTTATCGCACTTTACAAGACTTCAGCGGGATCTCCTCAAGGAGTTGGGAGATACCCTTCAGGATCCTACAGCTGAGGGAGCAGCAAACAAGACGGCTAACCAGCTTATGACCTTGACCTCAGTCGTTAACTCCTCCATTCACCTGACGTGGCAGATGGAGCGAGTAGGGCGGCAGGCACAGGAGTTGCTCTGCGGAGACACTTCTGGATGCGCCTATGTCAGTTTGCGGAGCCCTTCAAGTCCTCCATTACAAACACCCCCTTTAATGACTCTTCTTTGTTCGGGGCTCAAGTAAAGGAGACTCTTACCAGGTGTGAACAAGATGGCAAGACTCTCTCTGCCATGGGAGTACGTTTTTCCATTCCCCTCGAGACCTTACCCCAAAGGTCATAAGAGTAGTAAGATGTGCTTCCAGAAATCCCAGGGAGCTTCACCTGACACACATGGAGAATATTCCCCCAGAGGCAGAGGGGGAAATAATAATGAGAAATGCCGGTCTCGTGGCAGGGGGGGTCCACAGCAGGGTGACAGGGATACTTTCTCTGCTAGACCCTTTCAGCACCCCTGATGGGTTGCCGCCTGTCCACCTCTGGAGGCAGTTGGGGGCAGATTGTCACTGTACCCAAAAGCCTGGCAGATGATAACAGAAGATGCATGTGTATGGTCCATAATGTCTAAGGGTTACAAAATTCCCTTCTCCCAAACACCCCCCAGAAGAGCACAACGATCGATCCCAGATGTTCCACCCAGTCTTCAGGATCTGGCAAACCTAGAAGTATGAAGGTTTCTACACAAAAGAGCCATCCAGGAAGTGTCTGCAGACCAAATCACATCCAGAACTTGCTCAATGTTCTTTTTAGTTCCAAAAAAGACAGGGGACTGGAGACCCATTTTGGATCTCAGCAGACTAAACAAATCAGGAAAGCGAAGCTTCGGAGATGGTGACACTGCAGTTTATTCTCCCCTTTTTGAGTCAGGACAATTGGATGTGCTCTATCGATCTCCAGGATGTGTACTACCATATAAAAATGGACAGGCGATCCAGGAAATATCTACACTTCTGGCTGGGAGCCAGTCATTATCAGTTCAGAGCTCTGCCCTTTGGTCTCACCACAGCCCCCAGGGTGTTAACCAAATGCATGGCAGTAGATACGGCTCACCTGAGGCGTCTAGGATTCCAGCTGTTTCTGTATCTAGACGACTGGCTCCTTACTGTCACCACCGAGCATCACCTGATAAAAGTGCGGGACCACACAATTCACACTTGTGAACAACTAAGCATCACCATAAATTACGAAAAAGTCTGCCTTGTTGCCTTGTCAGTGTATTACATTTATAGGAGCAGAATTAAATACAAGAGACATGATAGCGTGGCTTCCTCAAGAAAGGGTCTCTATCATTCATCAACAAGTGTCAGTACTCGTAACAAAAAAGAGAATTCAGGCATGGTACGTACTGAAGGTCTTGGGTTCTATGGCGGCAGCAATTACTCTGGTCCCTATGGCACGCTTCCATATGAGAATTCTGCAGTGGCTCCTTTTCACTCAGTGGTCATTCCAGGATCTACCAATGTCACACCTGATTTCAACAACAGAGTCCTGCAGGAGGGATCTGCAGTGGTGGTTCTACTCCCACCAGGTCACCCTAGGCAAACTGTTCCTGACCTCTCAGCCGGTAGCCACAGTGACCACAGATGCTTCCCAGATGGGGTGGGGGGGAATTATCTGGAACAGACTGTTCGAGGGCCTTGGCAACCACACAAGTACCATTTGCACATCAATGTCCTGGAGATGAGAGCAGTGCTCTTGGCATTGCAAGTACTTTATGACTCTCTTCCTTCAGGGACTATAGCAATACAGATAGACAATATGTCAGTTGTTTGGTATATCAACAAACAGGGCGGAATCAGGTCTTACCCCTTGTGTCAGGAGGCTCTACAAGTATGGCAATGGACGATGTCTTCCCAATGTTTTCTGATCGCGGCGCACATCCCGGGGAAATCCAACGTGATAGCGGACAAGCTCAGCAGGGCAGTACTTATGCCTCATGAGTGGCCCCTGAAACAGGAAATTGCGGATCTGATTTTTCGCAAATGGGGCCAGCCATGCTGCGATCTCTTTGCCACTCCCCTAAACAACAAATGCAGCAACTACTTCGCCCTAGTCCTACCACTGGGACAGTCACCCAGGGATGCACTTGTTCATGATTGGCCCCCGGGACTGCTTTATGCATTCCCCCCATTTCTTCTAATTCCCAAAGTTCTTCAGAAAGCAAAATTGTTGGGTTGCAAATTGATCCGTATTGCCCCTTACTGGCCTCATCAGATATGGTTTCTGTTACTTTGGCATCACCTACAAGAGGAGCCTTGGATTCTGGACCCAGTTCCAGACCTCCTGACACATCAGTCAGGTGCTCCCCACCCCTCCATACAAACTCTCAAGCTGACAGCTTGGTTTCTCCACTTCCAGTCCTAGCCAGGCTTCCAGAAATTTCCCCTGCAGTTCAACACATTTTGGTTTCTTCTCACAAACCCACTACCAGGAAACTTTATACTAGTAAATGGGAGAGGTTCTCTTATTGGGCAAAAAAGACTGAGATTGATCCCTTTACTGCAGCCATTTCAAAGATTCTTAATTTTTTGGCTGAAACCTTTGAATGAGGAGCAGCTGCAGCTACTATTCAGGTGCAGCTGGCTGCCATTTCCAATTTTCACATAGGACACTTTAACGTCATGTCACATAAACTTTGCAAGGCCTTCTTACGAGGTACTGGCCTATTAAGACCCCCCAATAAGAGAACCTCCCCCCTCCGTGGGATTTTAATTTAGTTTTAGCAGCTCTAATTCACCCCCCCCCCCTTTGAGCCAGCTTCTTCTTGTCGTCTAAAGATTTTGTCATGGAAAACTCTTTTCTTGATTGCCATTACATCAGCCAGGCGGGTTTCAGAGTTACAGGCACTTTCCATTCGCCCTCCTTATTTAATTTTCCACAAAGAAAGAGTTTGTCTCAGAACTAATCCGTCCTTTTTGCCAAAAGTATGTTCAGAGTACAATTTGAATCAGTCCATTGAACTTCCTGTTTTCTTCCCCAATTATGGCAACAAGGCAGAGTATAAGCTCCATCAATTGGATGTTCATAGGCAGCTTCGCTTTTATTTACATAGAACCAAGGACATCAGAAAATTAGACCAATTATTTATATCCTTTTCAGAGAAGAAGCAAGGTTATCAAGTTTCAAAAGTAACCTTGTCAAAGTGGCTTTCAAACACCATCACATATATTTATGAGTCACGAAACATGAAAATCCCAGGAAAGATTAGAGGACACTCGACTAGGTCTTTGGCTACCTCTATCGCTTTTCAAGCTAGACTACCTCTAGATTCTGTCTGTGCGGCAGCAACATGGGCTAACCCCCATATCTCCATTACTCATTACAAAGTGAACGTGGCCTCCCCGAACAGGGCATCCTTTGGTTCCATGGTCCTGAAGATTTTTTTCCAGTGAGCTACCCAGGATTTAGGTGCTGGGGACGCTGTCCCAAACAGAAAAAAGGAAGGAAGGCGAGATAGGGACAACATAACATAATGAAGTTATGTTCTTACCCTAACGTTCCATGTTTGTTGTCCTACATCTTGCCTTCCTTCTTGCGTCCCTCCCTCCTTCCCCTTTCCTGGATTATCAAGAGGATTTCCTTTTTTTGGCTACACTGGCTGAGTTTCTGCTGTCACTCCAGCTGCTTAGATATAGTCTTTGTCCCCTCCCATGTTATGCCTCTTTCCTGTTACAAGGGGATTATTCATAGATTCATAGATTAGTACTAGGCTAACTGCCCTTGCAAGCCATTTCAAGCCTAGCCAATTATCCGTAGTGAGCCTTAAACCCTGCACCTTGTGTTTGTAAGGCAAACACCTTAATCATTAGGCGACTATCACAAATGAGATCTGGGTAGCTACCCCTAGGCATGTTGAGATAGGGGTTAGCCTTGAGCCAGTAAAGACTTTTTAAGCTATAGTATGAAGCCGAGTCGGAACTGAGTTCTGCTCCGAACCCAAACAGAATGAAGGAAGGCGAGATGAAGGGCAACAAACATACAGTGTTATGGTAAGAACATAACTTCTTTTTTTGAATTAATGCAGTTAATAATTAAATATAATAAATGTAAAATCGAAAAGTTATTACGTGAAGCTGGCAATTTAAATAACATAATTAGAAATTATTTATTTGATTACCATAGGAATATTTATGAAAATGCTTTTATTAAGATCGATCAAAGGTGTGATGAGATTATCAAATGTAAACAAAAGAAGTTACTTAGGTTTTTAAAGCAATATGCAGACAAGGTAGCTTACCCACTTAAATTTTACAAGAACAAAGGGGTGAAGTACCTTAACGAGAAGTTCTTATGATGTTCATTGTGACAGTATAAAACAAAATGGTAGTTGGCAACTGGGAACAATCAAGTTTTTACCATTGCTGAAATGGCTACTCTTGTACTGGAATTTCTCCCTTGAAAATCCCAGTAGGCAAGAAAAAGGTGTTGACCTTAGTTCGGATTTTACCTGGCTGTAGTGGTACATGATGACGGAATGACAGATATATTAAAAGGATATCACATTTACAATTATAGCACTGTGGAAATCACTTGAGTATTTTTCTGTTTTTGAAAAAGGGTTAAACATTGTACCATCTGAGAGATTTAATATTTGTGACACATTAGAGTTTAAATTATTTATTAGAAAATTGAATTTGGCCCTTATTTTTGATGGAACAGAGAGAACATTTGACTACTATAAGGGGATTATACACAGAAAAAGTCTTTTTTACCCCCCCCCCCACTTCATCCCACCTTGCAGGTTTTTGAATCAGCTTGTATGGTGGACTTATGTAAGGTTTCGACTGTAGACAGCTTATATAAGTCTTACAATTTGACGTATAAAGAAAAAAAAGAGACTTTGGAAGGATTAGCAAATAATCCCAGTATAAGAATTGTGAAGCCAGACAAGGGACGGGGGACAGTTGTATTTGATGTGATTGATTACTCTACTACTATGTTCCATACCCCCCATGACTCCATTACTTACTATTTGATTTCTAGAAGCAAAATTAACATTGCATATCTTAGGATAGATCTAATTTTGGAAAACTTGTTAATTGAAGAGAGAATATCTGCTAAAAACATATGAATTTTTGAAGGTCGACATACCTAGAGTCCCTTCCATTTTCGGAATTCCTAAGATTCACAAGAATGTTGTGACTGCACCATGTTGTGGCTGTTTACATTGATAAGTCCCTGAAGTTTATTATGCATATGAAAATGCTTATGATAAGGGAATCTTGGGACTTTTTATGGAGGCTTAGCCTGACTTAATAACTACAAATACTGTTTTTTTTTTACTGTTGACATTGTCAACCTTTTTCCTCTATACCCCTGTATGAGGGGTTAGATTTTTTTCTATGAAAGCCTTTCTAGTTTTGAATCATTGAAGGGCTGTGACATAAATTTGTTGGCTGAACTAATTAGATTAGTTTTGGAAAACAGCTTTATTTTCTTTGAGGGGGGAAGCTTTTTGACAGAACAAGGGTGTTGCAGTGGGCGCAGCCTGCTCCCCAATATATGCAAACTTGGTTTTACTGGGATGGGAGAAAATGTTTATTTTCAATTCAAAATTCTGGTCATCCATTAAGCTATACTTGCGATTTTTGGATGACATATTCATCCTTTGGGATGGACCACAAGAAGGGATCTACAAATTTATCACTTAGTTAAGGAATACCTCTACTTTTTTGAAATTCACCTACAGCTATCATAAGAATATAACAAATTATTTAGACACCAGAACTGACATTTTTGAAGGTGGATTCAAGTCATAAATCTACAGGAAACCTACTTTTAGCAACTCATACTTGCCCATCACCAGTGCCCATTCTGTTAGAAAAGAAATGGTGAAAGGCAATGTTTTCAGGCTGCTAGAATGACTTCCCATCAAGATGACTTAATAAAATAAATTGACTTTTTATCATGTTTGTTTATTGACAGGGGTTATCCCAGGGACTTGGTAACTAACACTGCACAGGAGGTACTTATAGGATGGGGAAATAAATACATACCACTTTTGGGCACTTAGCTCCAAGTCTGATATTAACAAAGATAAGAACTTTGATAGAGCTATGGTAGTGTGGAGTTTAACCCCACTGCACCAAAAATTAAATAATTTATTTCTAAGAACTGGAATATGTTAAGGTGCATCCTGGATTTAGTAGGAGTTTTAGGAATTGATCCAAGTTTGTGCTTAAGATAGGACGTGATTTAAAGACTTTGTATGAAATTAATGTTCATCGCAGAAAAAAATGATAGTATAGGTACCAAAAATGTGGGAATTGTGGACAATGCCATTACATTTTTAGAAGGTGAGGGCGTTACCTTGGCAAATGCAATTTTTAGGAGGGGGAATTGTGCTAGCAAAGGAATAATTTCTTTTCGATTTGTAAAAAATGTATTTGTTTTTATATTGGAAAGACAGAATGGATACTCAAGAAGTGAATATATGAGCATATATACAGCATTGAAACTAAGAATGTCAACAATGGTCTTTACAAGCATTCCTTACTTAAAACCTTCCATGATGAATTTTTATTCGGTATTTTAGAAGGGGTGAAAAATCACCACCAAGCTCAAAATTCTTCACAAACGAATCTAAAACACCAAAACACGGTACCGAGAATGGAAGGCAAAGCCACAGCCTTTATTATAAAATCACATTAAAAAATAACAATGATGAGTGCTTTCGTCCATAAACTACGAACGTCTTCAGATGAAAGTAGTTCTCCATTTAATCATTTAAGTACTAAACAATAAAATGCGATTGGTTAACAAAATTTTACAATTCATACACAAAAAAAAAAAAACGTCAAGACACTAATTCTAAAATACAATAAAGAGAAGTGGAAGAAAGTGAATAATAATGATAGGCTGGTCAAAGAGCAAGGGGATCAATGATCATAAAGAAAAAATGTTCTCCAATCAGTTGGAGAAGTTTCTCAAAGTATTTTATTGGAGGAACTTGTTCCGCATTAGCTAGACAGCAAAGAAGTGAAGTGTCTTAAGTTTTAATAAGATCATTGAACAGTGAAATAAGTTGTAAGTCCGTCAGTTTTTTTTATATAATTATATTGTAGCTGATTTAATATTTTAACATTTTAAGTGAATAAATCTAACTTAACGTAGTAAGACAGTTGTTTAGTTTTGTTATGTAGATAGTTTAAAATAGAGAAAGATGAGATGAAATGAATAACTACTGTGATAGGCTGTTCAAGAGTAATGGACCAATAAGGTCTATGAGGTGCCTTGGTTTTACACCAATGAGTGGGGTATGTTTTGAAGTTTTGGGTTCCTATTATTTCCTCGAAGAGGCGTTCTTTCGAATGCCTCTTCATCGAACTTGAAACCAAGAAATTTGAAATCATCCTACGTCCACATAAGTGATTTCTTTCCTTGGGAAAGACATCCCTTGGCCGTCCTCTCAGTTTGCTGTTTTCCCCACTGTAGTGCGATTTTGGAGTTGGTATATTTAGTTAAGGGGTGGGGGGCACAGCCCCCCACTTTGTAGTGTTTGTGGTTATTTGTTGGTGTTTGTAAGACAAGCGATTTCTTTCCAAGGGAAAGAAATTGCTTATGTGGAGGTTCGATATTTTGAAAGTTTGTGGTTTTAGGTTGATGAAGAGGTGTCGATGGAACACCTCTTCGAGGAAATAATATAGACCCAGATATTCTGGGTTCACCATTTAATAAAGAAGGGGAGTGTTTTGAATGCTAATAAGCTATGGGTTTAGGAAGATAAATTGGACTTGAAGTGATATCTGCTATTCTGCATTGGTTGATAGGTGTGATGCTGCCTCTTTAAGAATTAATTGACATGTAATTGTAAATTGTTTTTTGTTAATTTAATGAATGATGGTGGTAATTAAACTAAAGGTTGTGCACTGGATTTTATTCTGGTGAAGTCCTGAGAGTAACAGGACGCAAGAGCTTAATGCTTTATTTAACTTTTGATCTTACTGCTTCAGCTTCCTCTTTGTGTTTGTTTCTCACACCCTGTGCCTGGACACCTGGTTATCCTTTTATTGGTTTTTGGTTGGTGGCTTTGCCTGTTAAGTTAATTTTCAAAGGAAAAAATAATCTATGAGAAAAAGAAAATGCAAATTGAAGTTGCAATGCAACTTACTCAGAATAGACTCGAAAAAGAAGTGTTTCAGAGAAAAGGTGGTAGATAGCTGAAATAGCTTTGAAGAGGTGGCACTGTCAAAATAAAAAGTGATTTAATTTAAGAATGCAAGGTTGGGTGTAAGTGGTTCATATAGAGGGATAAGGGGCTATTATTAAGTGGTATAGACAGTTTATACTGTTAGGTAGTAAAATTGCAAAGTAGGTTAGCCGTACATTTCTCTTGCACTGTGAAACAGTGTGTGTTTGTTTTTGTTTGTTTTAAGCACACTTAAAGAAAACACAGTGAAATTATTTTTTTTCTCTTTTGGAGACTAAACCCAAGCAAACCGAAGGGCTTAACAATACTGTTTGGAGTTGTAGAGAGAGCTTAATTCACAGTCTTCTCATTATAAATCAAACTCCTGTGGTTGTGGTGATCAGGAGTGGGGCTGCTCTCCAGCTTCAGCACCAGAGGAATCCAACCTTTGGTGAGGCACTGTGGTCCATGCAGCAGACAGAACTGCTTACATTTTATACAGCAAATCTTTTTGATGTAAAGCTATCTAGAACATTGGATTTCAGCCTTTCTGTGATGGAGGAACTCTGCGGAACTTATCAGTATTTCTTGTGGAATCCCACACATTCCACCCACTGTGACCACAAGATTTATAATGATTACACACTTTTAAAGTATGTAATAATATTTAAAAGGGCCCTGTCAATTTAATTTGAATGCATTACAGTAAATATCTGGCCTATAATTGTCAGTCTGTCATCAAAAATGGCACCAAGATTTCTAACCTTCTCCACAGATGTCAACCTGTCACCTTTATAAGTAATTGTGGAGTTTAACGCTGAATAGTTGGAATCCATCAAAGTAGCATGGACAGCCATGGCAAGAGTCATAGACATGTCAAGCTGCAGGTAGGTTGTCAGTCATCCATTTCTGAATGATTTCAAGCCCTCTCCTAATGAATCCGCAGTCACAGAAGGTGAGCTAAAGATGTTCTTCAAAAGACCACTGTTGCAGTATTGCTAACAATGGGATGTAACCTGCCCAGAATATCATGCATTTGACCAGTTTACAAAAGCTTAGGCACCCTCCTCTCATGTCAAATGTCCAACTTATATGCCCAAGACTAAGTGCTGGTACTTAAGAGATGTACAGGCATGAAGTTCTTCAAAACTTACTGCCAGTCAGTGAAGAAAGACTACATCTGTTATCACAGTCTTTTAGCCATACAGTCTGTGCTACTTACATTCGTTGTGACAGGTAAGTTCCCCCATTGGAGACCATTCCTGTTTTCAGTATTTTTTTTTTGGCAAACTGCTGCATTTTATGTCATCCAAGAGAAAGGAATGCAACTGGAGTTGGCAGATCCAATTTAAAGATAGCTATTCTGTTTGTTCTGTTGAGGGCCTGAATATAATTATAGCTCATGAACTATAAATCAGCCTTTTGTCCTGAAAACAGTTAGATAAGCTATGTGTTGAAAATAAATGTCTAGGGCAAGGAAAGATGATCTCTTAGTCATCGCTTTCTGAAGTCCCTCAACAGCCATGTAAGAAACCCAACAAATCAAAAGAGAGGCTCCAGTTTCTATTTCCCTCTCAGAGTTGGACATCTCTGTCAAAGCACATTATGAGCCCGCATACTGCTTTGCTACTTCTCCTGTTCCCACTGTCAAGACCCCTCCAGAGACCATCAATGTGCATTCTGGTGCATCTTTTCCAACCAATCAGATGGCAGGCAAGACCATGAAGGGAAAGCCTCAGGTAAGTATTTCTTTTAACTTTTTTATTACATTTTAAGCTGAGTATTTCTGAAGGACTGGGGTATATCTGATAGACATTTTGGAGACACTCCAAATTTACAGACTGTGAAATTCTTAAATCATATTCCTGTAGAGGAAGACATGGCAGCTTCCTTGATCTTTTGAACACTGCAACTACATCTGAAACCAGGCACTATAAAAAGATTATAGATAAGTCAAAGCAATAATGAGTACACAGCACGTACCTCTTGACTGTCCAGATTTTTGCATAGTATCCAGATTTTTCTCTCATATTTTGGTCTCTTCCTCATATAAAATGTGGGGTTTTACTAGCAAATCGTTGGACTGAAGTCAGTGAATATTAACAAACATTTGAGTTTCAGGCTTCATATACTTCAGAAATTGCATGCTAATGAAATAAAATGTTATTCTAGCAACTAAGTGTAGAAGAGCAGTATTTAAAATCCATTCCTATTTTGGATCTTTGCCCCCTACTGTTTTTCCTTTTGTCCAGATTTCTTGTGCTAAGAGGTTGAGAATGTCAGTAGGTAAACAAAGCAAGGAACGTACAAAAATAAATAGATTATAGGTATAATTGATGAAAAACAAAACACTGATATCAAAATGTTGAAAAACAAATTAACCAAATAAAAATATGAAAACAAAGCAAATGAAAAAGTAATTAGATGATATATTTTTACAGTTGCTAAACAATAAGCCAATTTTTTTTTAATACTGATAACTGTTACAAGAAGGGTTTTTTGTAAATTAATGTCTAGCATTAGAGGTAAGAACTGAGTTAGGGTTAACACACTTGAGTAAGGCGGACATGGGAACTTCATCATATATCCATCCATCCACAACCCTTTTTTCCCATTTTTTGCATATGGGGTCAGGGTGTCATTTCAACAGTGACAATCATCTAGAGCCAATGTTTACACTACTGTATGTATGTGTGTGTGTGTCTGTGTACGTTTATGTATATATGTGTATGTACAAGAAAGACCCAGCCAATCTAGAGTTTTCATTTTGTAATTCCTTAAACTTCCTATAGTGGATTTCCATGGGATATATGCAAACAACCCATTAAAGACATGCAAGTATTGCCTAAGACTTTTTACTTCATCTTTGTGGTGCATTCAGGCCAGTAAAGCCAATCCCCACTACCAGACATGTCATATTGTACTCTTTCAGAAGCCATGTAGAAGAAATATCTTTTTGTCCTTAATGGGTCATTTGCATATATCCCATGGGCCTCCACTACAGAAGTTTTACTGTATTACACAGTGAAGATGCTAGATTGGTTTGGTCTTTCTTGTAGTTTTTACTAAATGGTTTCTGGTTTCATGTATGACCTTTTACCCTTTGGTTTGGATGCTAATTGGAATATTTTGCAATCACTGTAGTGTTTAATCCCCATCTGCATTTTCAAAGTATAGTCAAACAATTCACTTATGCTGTACTGATGAGCTCAGATAATAAGTGAAATATGGCATGACTACAGCTAGTGGGTTTGGCTTTGTAGTCCTTAATGCACTGTATAGACTTAAAGTTGTGAGCATTCCAAAGCCACATAGATCAAATGCTGGGTTCATTAGCATGTATTCCATGAGCCTTCACTACAGGGTTTTAAGATGTTACACACTGAATATTCTAGCTTTGCGGGGTCTGCATTGTAAATTTTACTAGATGGCTTGTTTGGGTAATCTTATCCTTTTGTTTGGTTTATTCATATGTGTATATGTAGACAGATAGGATGGATACTGGAAAATTATATCCCCCCCCCCGTTTCCCCATAGTTTTCTTCTTGTTCTCCACACAAAATGTACATTTTTTAATTTATAACATTATATTCAAAAGTGACCTAAAAAGTATTATGCTCAAAGATTCACTATGCAATTGTTTTAAAGATAATGGCTAACAATGTACAACCTGAACCCTTTGTTTGTACTAATACATGGCTATAACTATTCATATCTCTTGTACATATTTTCTCTGTATGTTAATGTCAGTGCATTACAACAGTATTTTTCTATTTTCTATGTAATCCTGCAGTTGTCTTTGTAAAGTGCAAGTATATTACAACATTTTTGTCAATTTCTGCCCACTGGGCCCTGGTCATGGCTGAAAAGAATCTGCCAACCAGCCCACTTACCCAGTTATCAAAGTGTAATGAATAAATAAGTAAACCTAATACATAGTCAGGTAAATCTGACAAAGGACAGCTTAACCAAATGTTGTAGTGTGTACAGGGCCACTAGAAAATTGTGGAAAATTTGACCAAAATGTGTGGAAATATTATATGAAAAATTTAGGGAAATTTGCAGGCTTCAGTACCCAACCCCGCTACCATTTAATAGGTTATATTACGTGCTGCAACATGCGTTAATCATATAGGATAACAGCCAGATAAACTGTTCATTCTAAGTTTTCCTTAAATGCATTGCAGACGTTTTGTCCAGTACATCTTCAAGAACCCTAAACATTGTAGTTTAACACACATATTGGGTATTCCCTTTGGCATTCCATCCTGAACATATTATAGTGGAAACATAATTTACCTCTGCCTCTTTTGCTGAGAAATGAATTTACAGAACAGTTAGTGAAGTGCTTCTCCTCTCGGCGTTAATTTAGCAGTAACTCTTAATTCCAAAACTCCTTAAATTTCCAGACACTGTAATAAGAGCACTGCATTCATGAAAACGGTCACTAGTAAAGGTATTGATGTATTTATATTTTATAAACATCCAGTAGGGTGAACTGGCAACATATTCAACCTTTTAAATAACATAGTCACGTAAACCCTGTATATATTTAAATTGTACAGTAACGGCTCATTGCCATTTAAAAACAAGCATGCTGATTGTACAGGCCAACCAGCTTGCCATTGTAAATTGAGCACATACCAACAGAAAAAAAAGTCCAGCCACTGAAGTACCATTGAGCAGACAGACTTTCTGTTGGCATATGCTTAGAAGGCAGAGTAAAATACAATAAAAATCAGGTGCATTGTTCAACAGTAAAGAAACAGAAACATACCTGATTTTCCTTGCATTTCTGCACTATCCCTCCTAAAATCTTGGCAGGCTCTTGTACATTTCAGTTGTCTGAATTTTCAGAGACTGTCCATATTTTGCCTCATAAATATTGGTCTGTTCCTCATAAAAAATTTTTTTTTTCTAACAAGCCACTGGAGGTTGAAGTCATTAAATAATGGCAGACATTTCAGGTTCGGACTTCATAACCTTTTGAAAATGTACGCTAACACAAAACTTATTTCAGGAACTTTCTAAGTTTATAAGTGCTGTATTTAAAATCTCTCTTTTTGGACCTTTGTCCCCCTGTTATTGTTGGCTTTGTCCAGGTTTGTTGCATTTTACCAAAAAAAAAAAAAAAACCTGAGATTCTCTCTTCTACATTGCTTTTCCTGCACAGTACTGATGCAAGCATGGGAACGCAAGTCCTATACACATGCACAGTACATCAGCAAATGAGGAAGAACTGTGTAGTTACAAATCAGCATTATTTAAGAAAGGTAAGCAATTTCTTTCTTAAATAATAACATTGTGTCCTCTTGATCAAACCACATCAACTGTGTGATAACCCAATGATACCCACAACCATGCGTTAGTTATTGCTAAATTAGCATTTAGGATGAAACATTAATTGCAGGAAAACATCTATACAGAACAAAACATTGTAGTAACTGCCTTATCCATGCGAATAATGACATTTTCACCTTATCTCACATCTATTGTTTCAGCAACTGAGAAAACTGAACATTTTATGCCTAGCTGTTTTAACTCAGGATTCATGTGATCAAACTTTAACACACATCCTTGTTGAAAAAAACAGGTCCAAATTAAATTATATGAAGAATGACTTACCCAAACTGTCTTTACCATATACTGGAATATTTTGCTAAACTGTTGGTACCCTTTGTTAGATGTGTGTATATATGTAAATAGTTGTAGTATTTTTAGTCAAAATACAATGTCATGGAGAGCAAAATAAAATTGCAGACGCAGTTTTCCATTGGTCCTGAATGTAGTAAGGAAAGTCAAACCTTCTCACTTACAAGTTTTTTATACTTTGCCTGGTTTCAGAATTCAGGCTGTGTTACAGTTTGATCACATGATTCCCGCGTTAAAAAAAGAAGTCGAGAACTTTTCAGTGACAGAAAATTAAACAATATGTATTAGGGAAGGTGAAAAATATCCAATTTCACTTGGATAACACAGGGCTACACAGTTTTGTTTTATAACTGAGTTACTCTGCTGTTAATGGTTTACAGATTGTTAATTTAAATATATAAGAAATTTAAATTACCTGGTTATTTAAAGTGTTGAATAAGTTTAATGGAGTTGAATTAATGTATTCCATGTAAGCTTAAGTATCCTAACTGCACATTTATCAAATGTAAAGAAACATGTTTACAAGTGACCCCTTTATCACATTTTTTGGCAATCTGTGTACTTTGCATTTAAGGAGTTTTTGAATTAAATTTTGCTGATAGATGCTTTCAGTGTAGAGGGGGTCAACACTTCACCAGCTGATTTCTGTCTTCGGTTTTCAGCAAAACAGGTGCAGATAATTAGCTTTTCACTATAATCTGTTCAAGAAGGGAGTACCAGAATGAATGGCTAGTGTATGCATGTGTTGCACTGCTTGTAATGCTTAGAGGCCCTGAAAGAGGTACTGTGCAAAGCTTAGCTTGCACTGCACTTAAGGAAAACTCAGAATGAGAGCACCTACACGTGACAGAACATGCATCGAGTAACCTTTGTCATAAATACAAGTGGTATAATGTAATATAACAAGAGTAATGTGTTGAGTTTTGAAATCCATAATTTTTACAAAATATTTCTTCACTTTTTGATATTTTTTTCAGCAATTTATTTCTCTTGTGGTTCTGCTTATCAGTCAGCTAAAAAACTAATTGCAGCATGCAAGAGCTGCCCTTATTAGACATGAGCTCCTGATGAATGAACCATCATAGGGGGATCTGGATCAAATAAAGCCTTGAGTACCAAACCATAGCATTGCTGAAATACCAGACATTGTTTATATAGGTATTACCCACTCAAGAGTCAATCTTAATGATAGGATGTTAAGGTAAGTAGTTCTTCAGTGGTCTTTTCTAGTTTATTTTCAAAGCAAATGTTTCCTACCTTAGACTGTGCATAACAACACTTCCTGTTTGTAGCCTTAATATAATTGGGGGGGGGGGGACGGGGAACAAAGCCCATAGATGTAATGCTGGTCCTTCATCTCAAACTTCTTATCCCCTTTTCTCTAACTTGAACTGCAGACTCATCATTAGGAGCATGACATGAATTATTCATAACAATAAAGATGCAAGTTGGCTATACTGGATATACTGTTGCAGTTCATTGTGAATATTCTTCAAGGGAAATGTGTTGCCTTGTTTTTAACATTTCCCTGGTATAACATTGCATCATTTACACATTCAGACCTGAATTGACAGATGATCTTCAGTCGTGTTCTGACATGACAGCTACATATCAAATGGCATTGCATTCTATCAAGGGTTATTAATGACAAGATCCCTAACTCACATGCTTAGTGAAATATTTTTGTTTTATATAACAGCACAGTTCTTGGTAGAATATCTTACTGATTTTACAAGTCGAGAGTGCATATCCCTCTACATTATAAAACTTGTGAACTAAAAATAAAAATAAATCACGTTACAGCATATGCAAACTACAGTCACCCAACTATACTTCATTGACCTGTTTTTAGTCCAGTATTTTATGACTCGCTAGGGATTTGAGGTAATAGTGTTAAGCTACTTGCTGTTGTATTTTTCTTACCAGCTGTCTCACTAGAATGAGGTTACACAGATAAATCCAGTTAAAATGGTTCACTGTGGGCCAGTCTTCTATTTGTTCTACAGATAAATGCTGTATGTTTACTTCTGAGTGAATGAGGCCATAGTGTGTTCTGGGATGTTGCATTATTTAACAGGAGTAGGGAGATGACTTTTACTGCAGAACGAATTTGGAGCAGCTGTGCCCTGTTTTCCATGATATGCCTTTTTGTGTCTTCTTGCCATTACATGCAAATCCTTCACACAAACTTAATGTCTTGCAGGTGTGCTCTAACAATACTAAACCACATGTGAAAGACAAATTATTTCATCATGTTTGAAGAAAATTACGGATTTTGCATCTGCTTTCTGAATAAAAGGTCTGTGCGCTTTGACTATGATGGTCTCTGTAATATCTGCACAGACCCTTCGGGGTAGAGGGAGTGCATTTCTTCTAACTAACTGCAAAGTGCTGTACTGTTATTAATTTAATCCACCTGAGCAGGTGAAAAAAGAAAAGCACCCTGAGGGAGATAATTTACATGACATTCTTTTTTTTTTTTTTTTTAAATGAGCTGTTCAGACTTAACTTATAATGAATACTTCCTTTAAAACAGGATTTTTTCCTCTTATGATATGGAAAAAATATGATGGTATGAATTCTAGAAACTAAACAAGCCCGAAGTGGATACATATGATGTGTAGGATGGTACAGATAGTGAGGTAGTTTTCTTTTTATAGTGGAGGAAAAAATCAGAGGCCAGGTTTTCCAATTCAGCCTTTAGAATGTGTATTAGGATTCATTACCATTTCAGCTTGCATTTGTCAGAACTACAGTCTCTTAACTGAATGTGCTGCATATCTTCTGTGCTATATGCTTGTGGAAGCCATTAAATGTCTTCTGCGTTTTATGCTTATGGAAGGCATTTTCTGCGGGTAGACATGTTTATTAGAAAAAGAATAGTTGATCTTCAGTTATAAAAATGCTGTAGGTTGCATTGTTTATATTTATATGCAATACATTTTCTGTAACCTTACTTGAGTTTAGCAACATTCGTACTGCTGCTAGGATCAGGTTTCCTGCTACAAACACTGACTAGTCAGAATATCTCCCCAGTAGTCAAAGCCCACTGTTTGAGCTTAATTCATGAAACCGTAACACTAGCAGAAGCTTACAACTATTTGCCTCCTACCCATCCCCCACCGCTTGCAGAAAACAAACAGTTGAGGCATTCACCATAGGAGTACTTCACATCTCTGACAGAAGCTGGGTACTAAATGGGACTCACTGATCTTTGTTGTTTATGCGGCCTTATTGTTTTCAGCAGTTACAAGTCGTCATCTCATATAGTAATGCCTGTGTCAGACTGCTACTGTTGTCACACTGACTAAAATGTGCTTCATAAAAAAAAAATTATATTGCCCATGAACTTGTCTGTGTTTCTTTGAGAGAGAGTATATAATGCACAACAGTCTGATAGCTGCACATATAGCTTTCAACTTCTTTGCTCAAGAAGTAGAGATAAAGCCAAAAATAATGGAGAAGCAACAGCCCAAAACCAGGAACAATTTTTAAATATTAGTAATTCACTTAAGTTAATAGAACAACAGATTTTGCATCAACATGCATTTTTCTGAATTACAAGAACTGTGAAACTCTAATACGTGGCATTATTGATTTACCAGAAAAATCAAAAATTTTATGAGGGTCAGAAAAAAACATAGCAAAATCAGGGGCAGTTGAAAAATGACATACCTCTCAACTGTACATATTTTTGCCTCATATTTTGGTCCATTGTTGGTCCATTTTTCATAAAATTGTGGTTTTCTGGCAAATTAGTGTCAAATCATTAAAGAGAGATTAGAAAATAATGGCAGACATTTATTTGACTGTTAGACTTCGTACCCTTCAGAAAATTCATGTTAATGCAAAATGTGTTATTCTATCAACTTTCTGAGTTGTAAGAGTAATATTTAAAAATTGTCCCTATTTATGGACCTTTGTCCCACTTTTATAGCTTTGTCCAAATTTCTTGCTCTAAGAGGTTGAGAAGTATGGAGGAAGGTAGAAAATAATCTTCCACCTTGTTGATAGTTCCATGTATTTCCTCTGCTAAGCAGAGAGTAGAAAAGGGTGGCTATAACTTTTTGCAGCACAGTGGCACACTGGATAGCATTGTTATCTCACAGCAATTCATTCATTTTCCAATATCTGGATTATACTGTTTATGGATGTGGGAAAGTGATCGAGCAGTCCAGTAAGCAGTAGCTGTAATGCAGAGAACCAATCTTGAATGGGATGCCAGTCCTTCACAAAATGCACACTCACACACATACGTGTGTAGGCAGTTTTAATGGATCACCAGTTCTGTTACCTGCATGTCTTTGTGGTGATGTTGGAGACTGCATCATCTCGCAGAAAGCCATGTGGACATGCAGAAGACTTTGCGGACACTGTACAGAAGGTACTTCAGCCAGGAACAGAAATTCATGTGGTCGAGATGACAATTTGGTTTATCGAACCATTCTAACTGAGATTGAGGTACCCTTTTCCCCACTGTAGTGCAATCTGAGAGTTGGTATACATAATTAGCAGGGGGTGTGGAGGGCCCTCCAAAACATTGTTTGTGTTGTTGGAGATTATTGTGTGGATTTATGTCTGTTTTTCGATTAACTGCATTGTCGACCATAAGGTCTTCACCATATGGGTTTCAGTAGTGTGGTTTTTCGGTAAACTGACATAGATCTGCACTGAGAGATGGCAGTGATAACCACTGCTCCACAGTGTCATCCATCCTTAGAGCAACAGTTTTAGGAACGCTGAATGGACTACTTTAGGTGTGAATGATTGGTTACTCTTAAGAGCTACATTTTGTATGTGAACAATATACATGGAAGTTTAGATTAGAACTTTGTAGTACTAGCAGTCTGGTGCTTGAATTCATTTTCATCAAAAAGGAAGTCTTCCATGAAAGGAATTTTAAATCTACTAACCTGTTGAGACATAAGTTGGTAGTGACAGTTTTTCCTTTATAAGGCTTGTGTCTCAGACTGAAGGTGCAGCATTTTTATATAACATTTTATAACTGCATAAGTGGGCTGGTCCATAGAACCTTTTCAAGGACAGTGGTAAATACAATATATGTATGGACAGTTTAGCATAGCTGATCAGCCATCAGGCTTTTGGAAGGTAAAGGAAAATAGTTGCCAGAGAGAAAACCTATGCAGACAATGGGGAGAACCTATAAACTCCGCACATTTACCACTGGAAATCAAGACTGAACCCAGATCTTGAAGCTATGCTCTTGCATATGGGCTATCTTTCTGCTCTGTTTCAGTGGTGATCTATCAAAACTCTTTTTTTGAAAGATCTTAAGAGCAGGATATGAGATTTGCAAGTACAAGTCAGATATGTAGTAAATGCTTTTGGAAATTTCAGTAGGCCAGAGAACATTGCTGTGAACAAAGATTGAAGTTGCTGCTGTTGAATTTTGAAAAAAATGTTCTGTGGGATTTGCAGATTGAAATATTTAGCTAGTGCAACTGCCATTTGCCTTGACTCATTTTCACTTTCTTTATGCAATGTCTGCTACATGGGCATTTTATTGGTCAGAGTTGTTTTAGCAATGATGAGTACCATTTACTTTATGCTGCTTGTTGTTAAGCTAGAGAAAAGTGATTTTGTGTACCTCAACATTTCAAAGCAAACTCCTTGGGCGGGTCTATATTAGAAGACCGAAGACGCATTCTTTCAAATGCGTCTTGGTCGAACTTAAAAGGCAGAAAACGGAAAATATCAAAGTGGCTCTTAAGCGAATTCTTTCTTTGGGAAAGAATTTGCTTGGCCGCTTCGGTACTTTGCCGTTTTCGGCACTGTAGTGCGGTCTCGGAGTTGGTATATTTAAGGAGGGGGGATTGAAGCCCCCCACTTAATGTAATGTTTAAATTCGTTTTTATTTATTTATTTATTTTTTTGTTGGAACAGTGATTTTTTTTCCCTTGGAAAAAAATCACTGTTCTGACACTTAGACATTGTAAGCTTTTGCTTACATAGGGTTGATCAATCACCGTTCGCTTTTTTAAGCATTCATTGATTTAATATAGATCCCTTTGGGCATACTAGATTTCAGAGTATTTATTACATCAGTCATGAAATACAGTACTTTGTGAGACTCTTAGAAGAGACACCTGTCTTCTGTATTTGTTTTTAAGTCATTCCATGCATTTTGCTAGATTTTTATCAGATTGATGTGGTTTATACAAAGACGGATAAAACATAACTATTCAAATGAAATCTGGTGGCTCTTTCCAGTGGTGTGGATAAATCTCTGTCTGCAGCTAGGGTAACCGGAGTTCGATTAGCAACTCATGCACCTGTTTAAGCTGGTGAGGGAGTGGTGAGAAGAGTGACCTGCTCACCTCTTCTTAGGGGCTGGGATACAGATGCACGCTTTGGTGTTTCCCAATATCAGATTTTTCTAGGGACTATCTGGCTTCTGTCTAGGGGTTAATCTGGGCATATGAGATGTCACTTGTGGAAATGGAAATTTTCATTTCAAGAGAACATTGTACTCCTTACCAAGACCATTTAGTTTGCATGTGTGGAGATTAAGAATCCTGAAGAGAGGAGGTTAAGGATCTAAAGAAGAAAGGGAAAAATATCAGGCAAGCTCAGGAACGTTATGCAAAAGTCTCACCTGTTGAGAGATAATGTTCACAGGCATAGGTAAAGTATGCTATTCTGCTAAGGTAAAATATGCTATTCTGCTAGAGGTGACTTTTGCTGTTTATTTATTTGTTTTTTTAAATCAAGAAATGCAACCACAGAGTTTCTTTGCTTAAAGATAACGAATGACTAAAATAAACAGCAGAAAGGCACAAATAAATAACAGTCTGCAGCACCCTGTGCTGAAGAAGCATACATCTCAACTGCATGGTGTTGCTCGTCATTTTCCAATTTGGTAAGCTTCCTTTCAGGAGTGTCCAACATAACTCCAATTTTCCCAGACTTTAGAAAGAGGAGGAAATTAATAAAATAAAAATTAGTAAACTGCTTGGCTTCCATAAGCCTGCTTTTTGTTCCTCTTTCTGTAGACTGTGATTACAGCATTGCAAGCTGATTGATGGTGAGGAGCTCAGATGATTGTTAACTCAGCCAAGTAAGAAGAGAGTTAAGAATGGCATGAACAGTTAAAATTGTTTTACTT
This sequence comes from Protopterus annectens, assembly GCF_019279795.1. NCBI lineage: Eukaryota > Metazoa > Chordata > Ceratodontiformes > Protopteridae > Protopterus > Protopterus annectens. Next base: position 380,757,480 of record NC_056746.1, read on the forward strand.
CAACTTAGGCTAGCTGTGGAAAAGCAGTATTTTTGGTTTCTTAATTTTTTTGAGTGATACCACTTCGGTTAAAACTTTAATGAACTACTTCAGCTAGGCTAGGAGTCTGTTGTGAGTGTTCTTATCTTAGTTTTTATATGCAAATGAAAGGAGATTTCTGCTTGGGTGAAGTGAGAGACTAGAGCTATCAACTTGTTTTGCCAGTGTGTATATATGTTTGTTTAATCCTGACAGCAGGTGACCAGATGTTATCTGACTATTGACATGTGTGAACAGTGCACCAGTACACACTTCTCAGAGTAGCAGTGAATAATGTTTTTTTTTAAGTGATAGTTATGTCTAATTTAACTTGTATGACTGACATGAATATAATAGCCAACAACCAGTAGAAATTTCGTAATGCATCCTTTTGGCCTAGAATTTTTTTCTGCAAATTAGTGCTGGTAGCACATTGATTTTCATTTGATTGATGATAATATGCCATAATTTCTGTTTCATTTGTAGAGCGCAGTGTTTTTAACTCGTATTTTTGACTAGTGTCCTACAATCCTAAAAGTGGGATGGGTTATATGCTACGTATGCAGTTGTGTGGTGATTGTTTCCAAATCTTTTGGCCAGATGTACTTACTTTCAAGAGCCTTTTACCTGTTTTATATGTCTGCGGGTTGAGAGGTGTAATCTGAACTGGCATGTATTACTGAACAACTTTCAGGGTGACTGGCTAAAGATGTGTCTCATGTTTTTGTTCTTTTCCTCATTTATTTATTTATTTATTTTATTTTATTTTACATTTGTTGACCGGGCTAGTCTAACTGGATATATGTCCATTTTCAATAGAGGCCCGGGGAGAAAAGCTCCAGGAAATAACATACAATGTAAGAAAAAGCATAGAGACAGTCCTATGCAGCAATAATGATGACATCAACAACAGTTTTAAACAGCTATAATTATAACAGAGAGTTGTATTATAAATTCTATATAAAAATATAGAAGAATAAAACATTTTTGTTTTTTTGAACAAATCTTAGTAGGTCTTAGTTTGATAGTACACTTATATAATTTATATGAGAGAAAAGGATATTAAGGTATTTTAAGAAGTTTAGTATTTAGAGAAGGTAGAAGGTCAGAGACAAGAAATTGTTAGTCAGGGTTACAACAGGAGCAAAACCAGTGGTTATTGAAGTAGTGTTTTAGATGTCTTTTAAAAAGTGGGAGAGAGGTCTGGGATGTAAGATCAGGTGGTAATTGATTCCATACTTTTCCAACAGAGTTGGAGAACAAGGAATCACCTGCTAAGTTTTTAGATTTAGTTATATTCATAAGGAATTTGTTTGAGGATCGTAAATTTTTGAGATTACTATATGGTGTAATAAAGCTAGAGAGTATGGGAGTATTGTTGGGCTGATTAAGGGCCTTGTGAGTTATTGAGAGTTGATGAAAATGTATCAGATTTGGAAGTTCAAGCCAGCCAAGTTTTTTTAGATTAAGACAGTGATGAGTTTTATAAGGGGAGCTAGTAGCAAATCTGGCAATGTTATTATAGGATATAGCTAGTTTGTTGAGGTTCTTTTTGGAGAGGTTAGTGTAGATGGGAGATGCATAAAGAAGGGTTGAGAGTAAATGAGTTCTAGCTATAGTGGATTTAGCTAATGGTGTTAGATATGGTTTTATTCTATAGAGGGATCCTAATTTTCTGTTGACTACTTTTACTGTGGTATTTATGTGTGGGTCAAAGTTGAGGTTATTGTCAATTGTGACTCCTAAGAGTTTAGTGGTCAGATCAGGGGAAATAAGGGTGCCATTATTAGATGTGAGGGTGAAGTGTAAAGGGGTAGTCCTTTGGGTAGGTGTGAAGAGTAAAAGTTTAGTTTTTTTAGCGTTTAGTAAGAGGCAGCGGTTGGAGAACCAGTTTTCTACTGTATTGAAAGCTTTTTGTGTTTGGGATTGTAGTTCGTCTAGAGAGGAGGCTGAGCAGACAATAGTAGAATCATCTGCGTATTGAATACATGTGGAGAGTGGAATGGCTGAGTGGAGATCATTGATGTAAATGGAAAATAAAACACTAAAAAATAAAAATCATACACTGGTAGGGCAAACAAAGAAGAACAGATGATTAAAATAGGCTCTATGTTATAACAGCGAATGATCAAAAGATCGAACACTGTTATAACGAACCCAAAACAATGAAAACGTAAATAAGCAAACTACCAGAACAGCGATTTTTTTTTTTCCCCAGGGGGAAAAAAATCGCTGTTTCAAAAAAAAAAAAAAAAAATCACACTAAACACTATTTTAAGTGGGGGGCTTCAACCCCCACACCCCCTACTTAAATATACCAACTCCAAGATCATACTACAGTGCCGAAAACGGCAAAGTGACAGAAGCGGCCAAGCGACTTCTTTCCCAGGGAAAGAATTTGCTTAAAAGCCGCTTCATGATTTTGCGTTTTCGACATTTACAGTTCGACCAAGACGCATTTGACAGAATGTCTTCTGACAGGAACCCTAAAAAAACCACACCTGGTTTTTATTTTAGTGCTTTTGTCAAGAAGAACTTCTTCAGATTAAAACCATGCTTAGAAATGTCAGTTTATATATAAAATTCAAACAGTGACAGTCTCATTAACCAGCTAATTCAAATTTGAAAGCCAGCATTATTTAAAGAAACAGTACATTTACAAAGAACACTTAATACACGTAGTATCATTAAATTCAGGAGACTGCAGTGGTGATGCTGCGGTAGCGTTGTTGCCTCACAGTTAGACGTTGCCCGTTCGATTCTCAGTTAGAGCATCTTCTGTGTGGTGACATGCGTGAATGGGCGTTCCTTCGTTGAAGGTTGTGCGTTAGGCCCGGCAAGCCAGCACGTAAAACTCTACTGCCAATCATTAGCGGACCAGAGTTCCGCTGTGGCGACCCCTAACCGGGAAAAGCCGAAAAGACACACACACACAGACACGCACACAGTATCATTAAATTCAGGATATTTATCAGACTGCATTCTTAGTTGCCATAAAGTATCTTTCCTTAACAATTGTTTTTTTTAAATCACCCCCTCTGTAATCCTCCGCAACATGTTCTAACACAGAAAAGCAAAATTTATTGAAACAAGAACAGGTCAAAGTATGCTTGTACAATGCATTGTTGTTGTCCTCAGACCTGATAGCATACAAGTGTTCCTTGATCCTTTTAAACAGTTTCGTAGTGGTCATGCCAATGTAAAATGCTTCACAGCGGGAACAAATAGCATTATGAACCAAACTCACTGACTTACAATCATAGTAAGAATTGATTTTAATACTTCTTTCTATGTGTGAAAGGGTTACTGATGGGCATACCTCTCAACTGTACAGACTTTTGGAGAATGTCCAGATTTTGCCTCATATTTTTGGTCTGTTTCTCATAAAATTATGGATCTGATGTTGTCATTTTTATTTGTTCCTCAAACTGTGGGTCTCTGATCCGACCTAAGATTCAACTTGGCCACTTTCCAAGCTTAATATTTGAAGCTCAAGCTCCTCCTCTCCTTCCCATAATGCGTTATTCCCCCAGATTACCTCAGATCTTGTTTGCCACTTGTCAGAGAAGAATTGAGATTTCATTTCTCATGTAATTTTGCCTAACAGTTGCATAAGTCAGCTACCAGACTGTCTTTTTTTTGTCCTTGCTTGCTCTTGCTTCCTTTTTCTCCTCCCACCTTCTTTACACTATATATATATATATATATATATTAAAAAAAAGATTTTTTGGTAGTTCTCATAGTTTGTAAGTTAGTTCCCTGGGATTCTTCTATTAGGATAGTATCTCTCCTCTTCTCCTTCTAGTTTTTCCCTTTTTTGCCTCTTCTGTTGGGTTTATCATGGCTGTGAAGCCCAATAAACCTTTGGGGTTTAAAAAATGCATTCCTGTGGGCACAAGATTCCCTTATCTGATGCCCACAGGGAGTGTATTTTCTGTCTAGGCCCAGTGCACCTAGACAGCTCTTGTAAAATCTGTGGGGGGTTTAATCCGCGAGCAATGACGGATGATCGGAACAAGCTGGTCTTGATCATAGGAAGTTACTAGACTAATGGCACTAGGGCACTACAAGCCTAGCCAAGTTCTGCCATTATTTCCACGATCAGCACCTAATGCCCCTGTCCAAGTGGGACAAAAGCATAACCCCCTGGGTGAATTTATGGTTACCCGTCCAGTCATCCAGATTGCATTTCAGTAGGGCCAATGAGGTGCTGTGTTTGACATGAAGTGGGAGTCTGTTCCAAAGGTGTGGTAACCTCTGGGAGACAAATTTGTCCCTTCAGCAGGTTCTATTAATGTCACATACCAGGTTAAGTTCTTTAAAGTGAGTAACCCATTTGCCATTTAACTTGTGGATGTGTAGTTTTTCCAATAAAGCAGGGTCAGAGATTGCCTTATATGCAAGGCAGAGGCAATCTTTGAGTAGTCTATATGAACCAGAATAAAGTGACAGTGATTTCAGATGATCCACATAGGACAGATGCTGCAGACCTAGAATTTTCCATGTGAGGAACCTTTCTGGTCTCTCTAATTGCTGCAACAGCTTGGAAAGGTACAATACCAAAAGGGGCGTTGTACTCAGTTACTGGCCTGATGAGGGAAGAGTACAGGGAGGTTATAACTTATTTTTTTCTGGAGGTAATGCCGTTACCTATGAGATGAGCGATATAGAATGCCCTTCTTACCAATGTGGAGACATGGTGATCAAAGATAAGGTTGCTGTCAACCCGTGTGCCCAGGTATCTCACCACTGAGTGCATACTTAGGGTGCTGCTATTGATGTGGTAGTTAGCAGAAGCATTGCTCCTACCTAAAGGAATGATAATACATTTTTTTGCATTGAGTTTAAGGCCATGACTTTGGCACCAATCATTTGTTTGTGTAAGACCCTCTTGTAGGATGTTGACATTATTTGGAGATCTATGACTGCTCCCAGTTTGCAGTCATCAGCAAACTTCGTCAGCCACAGCCCTTTAGTTTTTGCTGATTCCAAACAGTAGAGGTCCCATGACTGATCCATGTGGAACACCACTGGTTACAGGTCTGCTGTTGGAGGTGGATTCCCCTATTTTGACTGTAACTGTTCTATGAGGGAGCCAGTTAGCGACCCATCTAATGATACAATTGTTGATACCTAGCTGGGTGAGTTTGTCAGTGATGCCTGAGTGGAGGATAGTGTCAAAAGCCTTGGCTAAGTCTAGGTAGGCTGTATGCACAGATTTCCTCTCATCCAAGGCCTTGGAGACTGTCTCAAAGAAGTCCACCAGGTTTAATAGGTATGATCTCCCTTTGACAAATCCAAACTGAGTAGGGTCAATTGTTTAGAGATTACCTATATCTTTGTTGAGAAGGTAAATGATGATTTGCTCCATGGCCTTGCAGATAAGGCTAGTCAGGCTAATAGGTCTGTAGTTCTAGGGGTCGGGGGAAGCACCACCTTTGTGCAGGGGAATAACGGTGGCTGTTTTCCATTCAGCTAGGATGATGCCAATGCTTAGACAGTTATTGAAGAGACTACCTAATAGTGTTGCTAATTCTTGTTGGAGCCTATGTAGGACACAGCCTGGGATGTTATCAGGTCCCATAGATGCTGTGTTTTTGGCCTTGGAGAGGTTGTTTACGACCTGCTGTTTAGAGATACAAGATAGGGGACAGGTGGTAGGGATGGCATGGAGTACATGTGGTGGGGACAGGGAGTGAAGTTTTCACAAAACCTGTCAGGCAACAGGTTAGCTATGTGCTATGTCCACAGTCTCAGTGTATGTGGTATCATTAAATACCAGTTCGGAACAAATCTGGGCCTTTCCTTTTAGGTTACAGATGTAACTAAAGAATGCCTTATGGTTGTCCTTAGTTGAGGAAGCTAATTTGGAATCATAGTTTATTTTGGAGGACTTCACAAGAAGTCTTGTTTGCTTTTTTAAGCAGAGGAGGGAGAGTTTCTGGTTTAGGGCTTGCTCCCTCTTACTCTTAGACAACAATTTCTTCCTCTTATTGTAAAGCCTGTTAATGGCAGTTGTCCACCAGGCAGGTTTGCTCTGCTTTGAGGAGCTTGTTTTGGTCCTGTCTGGTATGGCTGAGTCAATGCAGTTATGCAGATGTTTGTGTAAAGCATTTGTGTAGAATTCGGCATAGTTGCCAATTCCATCTGAGGGGGGAGGTGCAATGAAGCTATTTATACCATGACGTAAGAGGTTATAATCTGCTTTGGAGAAGTGTTTTAGTTTAGTTGCTGCTGGGGGGGCAGGTATGATAGTTACTTTAAATGAGACCGTTACATGACAGTGCATGATGGTACGCTGCAAGCAAACTAGCACAAATGCACAACTTAAATAAAACAAGAAATAACCCTTTTAACTCACACTAGCCAATAAGAACGTTCTGTCTGAGCTGTAGTTCAATCACCGTCGATTAGATGGGACCCATACTGCACTCTCCCTCCCAAGGGTGCAGAAGGACCTTCACCAACAAGGATGGCTTGAATTTGATGTTCAAAAGTTACAAACAGACCCAGAAACAGCAAACCTGGAACTGGGCTATGCTACAGCTGAACTAGTACAGCATACAGTAAAATGTGGTAAAAAAAAGAGTTCAGACAATTCAGATAGACAGCAGAATGCAAATTCTAGTTAAAAGTGCAACACAAGAGCAACAACAGGCACTTATAATTAGTTGCAAGCAACGGATGCCTCAGATCTTTCAGTATCTCACTGAAGAGCTAGTTTTAATGTTTAGGTCTTACCAGTCTGGATTCAGCAAGTCTGAATCTAGCGTATGCTATAAAATCCAGAAGTACTAGAAATTCAAAGTACATAAAGTCACAGTCACAACAGCAAAAAACTGTTTAAATAAAGCAGCAATTCCCAGCTTAGAAGGATGTAGGCCACACTCTCCTGCCACAAGAGTCTAGACCACAAACCATCCTAATGTAAAACTGCTGGTTTTGCAGGCCAAGTGCTTAAATCAGAACCAAGACATTTCAGAGCAATAGGCAACAGTAATTCCCAGCTTAGAAGGGTGTAGGCCACACTCTCCTGCAAGAGTCTGGACCTTAACTCTCCTAATGCAAAATAACTGGTTTGGAGCCCAAGTCCTTAAACCAAAACTAAGAGGCTTAGAGTAAGAATTACTGCTTGTTAGTAGCCTGATTAAATTGTAATAAATGCAACAGAATAAATGTAATTGAACACTTTTAAGAACAAGCAGCAAATGCAAAATAAAGTAATGAAGTAGGAAGAGACACAAATACGGAATGGAAGACGTGAGGCCTCAGTCATGGATTCCATAGGGTGGGAATTTTCATTCTTCCTCAACCTCCCCATCCTCCTTCCCCCTGGCCTTTTTCTATGTAGACCTGACAGGGTTGGTTTCTGTTACGAACTGTAGTTCCTGTGTTGAGCCCATGAACCTTTCTCTTCTTATTTGACTATGTAGGTACCTTAGTTGTATATTTTTAGCAAACTTGATCTGAGGTAATCTGGGGGAATGAGGCATTATGGGATGGAGAGCTTTGAATCTTAAGCTTGGAAGGCAGCCAAGTTGAATCCAAGGTCAGATCCGAGACCCACAGGTTGAAGAAGAATGAAAATGGATAGCACAGATAGAACATTAAGGTAAGAACATAACTTTTTTTTTTTTCCTGGCAAATCACTGGTACATAATTGAGGACTGAAGTCCTAAAATAATGACAGACATTTCAGTGTCAGACTTTATACCCTTCAGAAAATTCATCCTAATGCAAAACCTGTTACTCTTATCAACTTTCTAAGTTTGTGAGAGGAATATTTAAAAAGTGTCCCTGTTTTGGGGGCTTTGTCCCCCCTGTTATTTTTGGCTTTGTCCAGATTGCTTACTCTAGAAGTTGAAAGATATGCTGATGGACCCTCATAAATAAAACTGCACACATTGCAAAATCCACATTTATGCATACCGTGATTTTTCATAGAGTAAGGTAAAACTTTTTTTGTATCATCGTTTTCAAGGTACTGCTTAATAGATTTGGATCTTTGGCATACAAAACTAGGAGATGGTCCAACAGCCCTGTATACATCAGGATTACCATTAAAAGTCTTCCAATTCCGACTCATAATTTCTTTTATGTCCCTGTCATTTGCAGTCATACGTAAAATGAAGTTGTTGGTAAATTTCTTGCTAGTGCCACTAAACCTTTTTACTGGTATACCCCTTTCAGACATGGGGGAAGGGAACTTGTTTCTTTTCTGTTTAATTTCTTGAGCAGTATGTTCTAATAAATTTGGTCCATAGCCTCTATCTAAAAACATTTTGACAATTTCATCAATGGCTTTTTAAAAAATTGTCTTAGTCAGTAATTAGTGTAGAAGCTCTGATCATTTGACCCCTTGGAATATTTTTCTTCATATGAATGTGGTGGCGCTAGAATAGTGCAGGCAATTGTTGGAAAAACAGTGTTGCCGATGCATTTAGCTAGAAAACATTTTTGTAACGTCATTCCAACTAAAATCATCATCATCCAAAAAGTGCACAGTTTCCCTGCACAACCCAAAGTAAAGGTTAGAAAATCAACAGTTAACTTCCTGAATAAACTGTTCTACTCTTGCTTCTTAAGTCTGGATTTAAAATTCAGACTGTTTTTCAGGTTGTACTGATGGTGCAGCTAGTATGGTTGGCAAATATACAGGATTAGTTGCAAAAATGGAAGAAGTAGCATCATATATAGAAAACATACATTGCATGATACATTGGGAAATGTTAGCAAGCAAAAGTGCAAGTGCTGAGCTGAATGTAGTATTAAAGATAGCTGTTAAAACAGTAAATTTTATAAAGTCAAGCTCTTTAAATTCAAGACTGTTGCATTATTACATGATGAAATGGGGTCTTCTCATAAAACTTTATTACATGCTGAAGTTTGTTGGCTTTCACAAGGAAAAATATTGAAAAGACTTTGTCACATGAGAGAAGATATATTTCTGTCAAACAAAAACTGTGACCTTGTGCAGTTTTTCAACGACATATATTGGAACATGAAGTTATGTTACCTTGAGTCATATTTCAGCTTTTGAATGAGTTTAATTTATCTCTTCAGGGAACACACAAAACAGTGTGTTTGATGTAGTAAAATAGAAGGCCAAAACAAGAACATTAAATTTTGGATGCAGAGAGCAAAAGGTAACCACTTTGACAATTTCAGCACCTTGACTGACTGAGGCAGAAAAGAAAAAAAAATGAATATTACATTTGTAACCAACTGAAACATATTCTTATTAATCATTTGAAAATGTCAGTGAAATTTGAAGACTGTTTTGCCTCAAGTCAGGATCCAATATTTTTTTTCTGGGTTCTGGATCCCTTTAATCTCAATGAAGGTGCAAAGAATCATTTATCTGCAAATGAAGAGTTCTATATGTTGGCTGATCTTTCTTATACTGAAAAAGCTGAAGACAAATTTACCTCTTGATACATTTTGGGTAAAAATTTATAGCGAGTTTAAACATTTAGGTGAAAAGCATTTGTGATCCTACTGTGTTTTCATTCATATTTACTTGAAAGTAGATTTTTTCACTGTCACCGCAACCACAGCAAAATACTGAAACAGGTTAAATTTGATACCTATATTAAGGCTGTCTTTAACAAACCTTATATCGGATATTGACAGCTTATGTCGTGCAATGGAAACCCCGTCCTTCCTGTGATGATAGGAGGTACTGCCAGCCATGCCAGGAGAAGCATGGCAGTGGATTTGTAACATATGCCAGCACAGCTAGCTGGAATTTTGTAAATAATTATATGTCATTTGTATATCAAACTGATTTGTACAGATGCTTGTGCTGAAAATGCATTGTAACAGCATATGCTGGAAGTGAAGAGGTTAAACGTAATCCACCTGACTTTGCAAAATATTCTTAAAATTAAATTACTTTATGGGTTAAGCCATAAAGATGTTATCCCACAGTTTTGAATGGAGCCAGAGCTGCAATGTCTGTGCTAGAGAATAGGTTGCAGCTCTTGTAGGAAGAGTAAAATGGTTTTATGACTTCCAGCAGCTACATCACATCTGAGCAAATCTCTGTCTATGTGTATGGTAACACATAGGTGTTAAAACCCTAGCAACATGTAGTGTTGGTAAGTGTGGGAAACAGAGTCAGATGACCAGGTGTGATGTCATTGTGTAATCAACTCTGAAATAATATTTAGATATTGGTAGGAAATTGCTGTCAGCATTCTGTATTGGATCTGACAAGGACCCCTCACCCGAATTATCTTGCCTTTCTCTACTTAGTAAGTAACTTAACTAGGGAACAGTAATCCTGTTTTAGATTAGTCAGGAAAATATAGTGAGAGTAGAAGTACTGTTTTTCTATAACTGTGTTTAACTTTCCATCAGTATTATTTTTAATATTTCCTATGACTGAAACACTGGTGTTTACTGTAAATAGATGTTTAGTATTTTCTAGTTCTTTTATTGTTTATTATCAAATATATTTAAACTTTTCATTGTGGCTGGTCCTTTTTAGAAAATATTTAAGCTTATGCTGACTGTGTGTGTGCCTTCTGAGCTGGGAGGTTCTGGTTAAAGGCTTATTTTGCCTGCTTATTTGAACTGTTTTTTTCTGAAATTGGTACGCCTTGTTTGCTGTAGCATAGACTAAATTCAGACCTGCTGAATTTAGCTTTGGTTGTATAACTTGAGCACTAATCCAGACCATCTTTTTTGGAGAAGGTTTCCCTGCACCCTAATTGCAGGAGTGTGCAATTAGAACTTGTCTGATTGAAGACTGCTGGAACAGGGCTCAGTTTTTAGCTTTTTATTGGTTAATTTGTTTAAATCAGTTTGCTCATTTGCTACTGTTATATATAAAAAAAATACACTTTATACATCGCCGCTTAGCTAGGGTTAAACTATTCCCGGCACCATAAAGTCTTCTCTTTAAATTTTCCCTTGAAACTAGCCAGTTTTTTTAGTTTTAGCACTCAAATCTGTTTCTTTGAGCTCAACACTTGTTCAGAACTCGTTGTAAGCACTAAATAAGCTATAAATTACTACAGCACTCAACTTTCCTCACTTGTCTAGAGGAAAACAGTTTTTAGTACTTAATAAATAAGCACCTATCCAGGCATGTCTAAGGGTCAGCTCCCAGTGTTTTCTCCTGTCTACCTGATGAATCTGGCCATCTTGGGGCAATGCAGCAATTGCCTCATGTACACAGACAACCCTCTCTTCCTACCACCCATCACTACAACTTGTGAGAGATGCACTTATATAGCCAAACTGGAAGCAAAGCTCTCTTCACCCAAGACTGGACTAGACAGTCAAGAGGAGAAGTTAAACACTTGCACCACACCACATTCATCACATAGTCCCTCAAAACCTACACCACCAAAACAGATGCACAGAAACACAAAACACGTACCTACATTCGCAGAGTCTCTCAATATAAATCTACTCAAGCAACAGAGACCTCCAAAGCAGAAAATCAAGCAACCTCCACCCCCCCAACACAACCCAAATGAGACATAGCCCACAAACTCAGTGTGCCACTCAACCACAGTCCATAAGGCATAACAAAGTACCCAACACTCTAGTCATAGGTGAGTCTATAGTCAGGCACACTGATGTTCCACTCACCAGGCTAAACAAGGAGAAAGTTACTGTCAGCTGCCTATCGAGTGCCAAGATCTGCCACATAATGCATGCACTCAGGTCACTCTACAACAAGTACAAATATGACTCTGTCATTGTCCATGTTGGTGTGAATGACTTGAGAAGTACATCCCTGGACTACATGAAAAGGGACATGGAGGAGCTCTCCGATCTTGTAGCCCAGGCAGGTATGACTCTATCCCTGAGTAGCATCCTGCCATCACCCAGAATGATACCACAGTACAAGGACAAAATGATTGACTTCAACAATTGGCTAAGCTTCTGGTGTCATTCTAAGGGGATTCAGTATCTGTCTGCCTGGGATGACATGATCAACAGACCACGATGCTTTGCCAGTGATGGCCTGTACCTGTCACCCTTGGGATTCCGGATACTGGCTAAGGCTCTTGCTACCCCTGTAGTGCCTTTTTTAGGCAGGGTTCAAATGACAAATTCACCACCTTAACATGTACAAGCAAGCAAAATCTGAGGGTAATGCTACTCAATGCTAGAAGTCTAAACCTCAAAATGCATTCACTTGAGGCACTCACTCCTTAAAATGGAGAACATCGACATCTGTGCAAGTACAGAGACCTGGTTCAAGGCTGCAGAGAGCACCCCTGCATTACCAGGCTATAATTCATACCACACCTTTTGGCCACCTAACCTGGACCGAAACACTAAAGGTGGAGGTGTGTCTATATTCATTAAGGATATTCACACCTCCAGGCTAATTGCTCAGCATAATGCATCCGAGATTATCCAAGTGCAACTAACTCTGGGCAAGACCGCAATCCAAATTGTAACTTGCTACAGTTCCCCCACCATGCCATAGGATTCCCACTCCTCATTTCTTGATACACTGGAAAATATTAGGGTACAACCCAACACCCTCATAATGGGCGATTTCAACTACCCCACCATTAACTGAGAAAATTACTCATGTACCAACTCTTTTGCTCAACGTTTTCTAGAATTCATAAATTCCAACGCTTTGCATCAACTTATCTACACCCCCACCAGGGGCAGCAATATCCTAGACCTGGTCATTACCAACATGGGCGACCAGTGTTCCACACCAGAGGTCAGTTCCTCGTTGGTCAGATCTGACCACAAGCTAATCACCCTAAACATCCACATCCCGCTCCCACCCCCCATTAGGGAAACCACCATAAAAAATTTCTCCAAAGCCAACTTCACGCTTCTTAAGACATAGCAAACTTCACGACACCTATGCAGATGGACACTAGAGGTACAACTGCTGAATCCTACAGAAATGCACTTTATAAGCACTTACACGAGTGCATGGATCGAGCTATCCCTAACAGAACCAAGATGCTATCCTCCAAAAAAAAAAAAGGAAGCCAATCTGGTGGTCCCCTGCCATAAACAAACTCTACAACAGAAGAAAGAAACTGTTGCAAAAAAGAGTAAAATCCCATGATTGGAGGAACTCCCTGGTCAGCCTCAGTAAGAAGCTGAGATCCCTCATAAAATCCTCCAAAGCTAGTTACGAAAACAAAATCGCCACTGATTCTAAAGACAACCACAAAGCATTCTATAACTATGTCAAATATCTCAGTGGCAACACTCAGATCTGTTCTGAGTTACAGCACAATGGCACTAAATATACAGAAGCAACTGATATTGCCAACATCCTGGCAGATAGGTTTAGTGCTAACTTTACCCCTCTGTCACCCCCTAAAGGGCTCATCTCTATACCAGAAGAATGCAAAGTTCCTGTAATCACGGCTGCAGAGGTAAAAACCACACTCTCCAAAGCCAAGAACACAGCATCCATGGGACCTGACAACATCCCAGGCTGCGTTCTACATGAACTACAGAATGAACTGGCACCCCACCTAAGCACCATGTTTAATCACAGCCTCATCTCAGGCTTTGTGCCCACTGAATGGTGCACAGCGATGGTTATCCCGTATCCACAAAGGGGGAGCCACCACGGACCCCGGGAACTACCACCCCATTAGCCTAATGAGCCTGGTCTGCAAGGTCATGGAACGTATCATCATGGAACTTATAAACAACGACATTGGTAATCACCAGACTCTGGACCCCACCCAGTTCGGATTTGTAAAAGGCAGATCATGTCTCCTAAACCTGATAGACTTCTTTGAAGCAGTCACCGAGGCCGTAGACGAGGGTAAGGTGGTTCACACAGCCTATCTAGATCTCGCCAAGGCTTTTGACACCATCCCCCACTCTGGAATTATAGATAAACTCACTAAACTAGGTATAAATCCCTATGTCACAAGATGGGTTGCCAACTGGCTCACTGACAGAACCCGCACTGTAAAAGTAGCAGACTCCAAATCCGACTTCAGACCAGTGACAAGTGGAGTACCAAAGGGTTCAGTCCTGGGTCCTCTCCTGTTTGGTATCTATTTTCTTGAAGTACAGGCTAACACAGAAGGTCTTTGGCTAATGAAGTTCGCAGATGACTTTAACCTAGGAGCCATGATTGAAACTCCTAACATTGTGGACATTCTACAAAAGGGCCTCACTGAGACAGATGCCTGGTGTCAAAGCCATGGCCTCAAGCTCAATGCCAAAAATTGCATTGTCATCCCCTTTGATAAAAACTCTGTACCCATGAGGTACCACATAGGTGGTAGTCTGCGTAACACCAAAACTGTGATAAGAGACCTTGGGACACAGGTGGACAGTAGTCTCTCCTTTGATAATCACATTGCCACAGTAGTCAGGGAATCCTTCTACGTGCCACACCTCATCACAAAAGGTTTCTCATCCAGGAAAAAAGAGGTCATTGTTCCACTCTACTCGTCACTCTTTAGATGCATTATAGAGTACAACTCCCCTTTTGGTATGTACCTCACAAGACATCTACAACAACTGGAAAGGCCACAGAATTACCTCACAAAGAGGATTACTGACCTCAAACAGATGACCTACGCAGACTGTCTCAAAAAACGTCAGCTTTACTCCGTCGCATATCGCCTACTCAGAGGTGATCTCTGCCTAACATACAAAGCTATGTCAAACCCAGAGCTATTGGACATGCTCCACTTAAAGAAATCCCAATCCCTCCGAGCTACACGCTCTAGGGATCTAAACCTTGTCACCACAATAAACAGAACATGCTGGAGGGGTAGATTCCTGTCCCAGAGACTTCCCATACTCTGGAACAAACTACCTATCTATATCAAACAAAGCACCTCATTAGCATTCTTCAAGAAAAATCTTGATGACTGGATGGGAAATAGGAAATTCACCCCGGGGATCACCTCTCAGGCTCTGCTCGACAGGGGCACAGGAAAATAATTTTCTTGGGTGGCGAAAGCCAGGGTACCTTTTTGGCTAGGCTTATATAGGCCATAGGGCCAATAGCCTAGTACCCACCTATGAGAGTATTTGCATATATTTATTTAGTGATAACTTTGACCACTCCTGAAAGTCTTGCTGTTTGGACAGCATTACCATTTGTATTAATATTGATTTCACTAACTATAATTGAGTAGCCCTATAAGAGCCTTATAGTAACTGACTGGTGATAGTGAATCTACCCTATAGTCTGGGCAAAGTTGATAGTGTGGATAATCTGTGCCAGCCTTTCTCGGGTGTGTGTGCGTGTCTGTGTGTGAAAATTAAATCTCAATGTGTGTGTATCATCTACTTGGGGCAGGGCAGGGACACGAAGCGCTGGCTTCACAGAGAGGGTGCTGAAAGACTTAGCTTGGACACTTGGCTGAGGACCTAACCCTATAGCTGTACCAGTGAGGAGTCTTATTGGGGACCTGGAGGGAGATAGAGAAATCCAGACCCTGGGCTGACTGTGTCCCCTGTGTGCTCTTAAGGGAAATTGTGCTCAATGCAGAGAGGTCTGCATCTGGAAATACTGAGTGTATCCATGTGTATTCCAAGTGAACATACCGCTCCATTGTCAGTGGTGAGGATTCATGCTCCTTGATTTCTGCCCAATGTGGGGACCTCACACTTCCCTTTAAGAATATGCATGTCTGAAGATGGAAACAGTTTTATTACTGTGTATTTTTACAATTTACATTGTTAGTAAATTTTTATTGACTAGATGTTTGTTGGAAATTTTCATAGGGGTTCCACAAGAAGAAATATTTTTTGTAGGGTTCCTTCATCTAGAAAAGTTTAAGAAACATGTCTCTACCCTGTTGATGAGCACATGATGAAACTGAGTCAGTGCATAAAATACCTTTGTAAGTGTTTGCAAGCAAACATTTTAAAGTTTCAGGGCTTAATTGCATATGTACATTAAAAAAATTATCATATTGTAATCCACTCCACAGTAATGTGCCTGTTTGGCACGAAAGTCCTCACCCATTTCAGATCCATAGTCATTTTACTGCTAATTTCCCCAAACTCCTTATAGGCTGTCCTTATTTTACCCTTTATTTCATATCCACTTTCTAGCACTTAAAGAAGAAGTGCTACTAATTTATGTCAAGAATCTATGAGAGTCCACTAATTGTTTAATTCTCTAGTTGTAGTAATCAAGCTTGTATATTCGATGGAGAGTGCATGACTTAAGACAAAACATCAACCTTGCTTCTTATCAGTATATCCAAAGGTACTCTTTTTTTCTGTCTGATCCCTGAAAAATAATCAGTTATAATTGCACACCAGTTAATTAACACAGTCTGGTGAGGACTTCCCATTTTCATAAAGCTTATATGTAATATAAGCATTTCCCATTACTTCAGTTTTTCCTTCCAAGTTTTTTTTTCCAAAAGATTTAGTAGGTGCTGCCATAGGTAAGGAAGAAACAAATTAAATTTAAAATAACACCAGAGTGATGCCCTTTTAATTTCCCCTTTAACAACCTGCATTGCACTTCCTAAGCTACTTTAATGCCACAAGCTTAATTTGTATAACATTAAAGTATTGGTGTTATAGACCCAAGCCCACTTGGCTCCTTTAGAAGAATCAACTTCTCCCAAGCTCACTTGTGTTTCAATACACTCCAAGTAAAATCTTTTTTTTTTTTTTTTTAAACAGCCTTTGTGAAAATCTTGAGTGTCTTTGCAAAGAATGACCAGAACCCACATATTAGTAGAGGTTGTAAGTAAAGATGTATTGATTGGATTCTTTAATCTGTCTCCACAGTTAACATTTTCAGATGTTTTTCGTGTTTCACTGTTGCAGTCATCAAATTTGGGTTATCTGCTTGCAGTATCCCTCAGTCGGCCTGATTATCAAAGTTTTGGGTCCTGCGTCGGTTGCTCTCTCATCTCCGTGACGTCAGGTAGTCAGGGGTATAAAGCATGCAGCCGACGCCATTACATCAGTCTTTCTTGCCGTGCGGTGCCTGAAGCAGAAGCAGTTTGCAAGTGTCAGTCAGCCGACTCCTGAAATTTTCATTTTCGAGTTTCAGAACCGAAGTCTTCAACTAAAGCTAAGTACCCCGTTGGGGAATCTTTTTCTTGCTGTAAACCTATGTCAGTAAAAGTCAGTAATTGTATTTCTTGTGGAAAGCAAATACCTCATAAAGATTTTCATTCGTACTGTATTCCTTGCCTAGGCCCTGACCACAACGTACCTCGCTGTCGGTTTTGTGCCTTATTTAAACCACGAACTATTTGTCGTCGGTACATTTCACTTCTGAATATTTTGGTACTCAGTTCAATTATCCAGATATGTCTTCGGTAAGCCACCCGGCTACCGACATTCTGAAAAAAACACAAAGATAAAGACAGAGACAGACCGCCTAGGTCCAAAGCTGACGACAGTGCTTCTCCTAAGCTAGTCGCCAGTTCACCATTACTCAGTGAGGCGCTTTCACAGACCCTGATACCCGCTACTTCAGATTCGCAGGCCTCTACTGAGACCCATTCGGAGTCCGGTATGCCACGAGATGCTTCAACTGTGGAACCTGCAGATGTCTACCATGGATGGGTCCGGAGCCACTGTGCAGGCACCGGGTTCTGAGGGTGTATTCAGACCTACTGACTTGCTTATTAAACCGACGCCATCTTCTTCTTCTAGGCTTAAAACTCGATCCATGCCTAGGAAACCGACGCCCAGACCGCATGGTCAGGCCTCTATGCCTAAAAAACAAATGATAAGAATAGCTGAAGACCTTAATACTTTAATCAGGGGAAGCCAACCTTCCCCCTCTAAGAAACCTAGGGCTGAATTTCCATGTGATACTTCTTACCAGGATTCTGAAATTTGTGTCTCCTCTAATGACCAGGATTTACCCTTATCTACCTATGAGGATTCTGATGCAGAGGACTCTATTCCCTCTGCTTTTCCCCCAGAGGATTTTTCTTTTGGTGAAACCTTGCATACTCTTAGGGAGCATTTTCACTGCGAAAGTCAGGATTACTCTGATTCTATAAAGAGGCTTAGAGATTTCTTACTCCTGCCCCAACACAGGCCTCTAGCTATCCCTCCTGTGCTGGACATTGTTGACGATGCCTTTTTCGAATCTAGCTCGGCCCCTGAATCTTTTTGTCCTGCTCTCAGAAAACCTGATCGATATTACAGGGTTCCTGATTCTCAAAAGTTCCTTTTTAAAAATCCTACTGTGGATCCTGAGACCATTTTACAGGGACCCAAGGGCATTAAGGCTACTACTGCCAAAAATCCTACCCCCTTTGACAGAGATTCCAGGGCCCTGGATAGATGGTGTAAGAAGGTATACACCTCTGCAACCTTGGTCAACAGGGCCTTAAATTGCCAGTTTCATATGTTAAAGTATCAGAAGAATATTATTGGATTGCTTAAACAGAAAATGATGTTGATTCCTGATTGTGCTGAAAATAAGGATTTACAGGATTTAATGCATTCTGCTGAACAGGTTGGAAAACATACTTTGCAATATGGTTTTGATTCACTGGAGGCATCTTGCAGGGCTGCTGTCACCGGGTCTGTACTTAGAAGGCATGCTTGGCTTAAGGAGCAATCTTTGGCAGATCATGTTTAAACTAAATTGCTGGATGCTCCTTTAAATCAGGACCATCTGTTTGGCGACAAAACAGAAGTTGTTCTTAAAAAGATGGAGGAAAAAGCTAAATCTATGCAAACTGTTAAATAATTTTTACAAGTGCAGCCTCCTCGATTTAGTAGGCATTGACCCTCATAAAATGTGTCCTTTCCTGCCTTCTCAGTTCAAACCCAGAACCATCAGAACACCCAGGCTTCAGTCCCAGGGTACGCACAGGAGGACTAAGCAGTGGTGGGCTCCCACTTCCAAATCAGGGAGTAGTAAGTCTCCCCCTTATGGTAAGCTGTCTCAATGACTTACTTTTAAAACTTCCAAGCACTTCTCAACTGACTGCTCCTATAGGGGGAAAGATTGCTCTGCAAGCAAAAAACTGGGAACTCATCACCCAGGACAAATGGGTTTTAAACATAGTTTCCCAAGGATACAGATTTCACTTCCACACATTACCAACCCCAAACGGTTGGCCAGATCTACCCCCAAATCAGTGGGCAGAGGCTCAAAAGCAAGTACTTACTTTCTCAAGATTAAAGGCTATTCAGACTGTACCAGAGGAGGAAAAGGGACAAGGTTTCTACTCAAGACTTTTCCTTGTACCCAGAAAAGACAACTCATGGCATCCTATCCTGGACCTGTCTATCCTCAACACCTTTTTGGTGATTCCAAAATTCAAGATGCTAACACTTCACCAGTTGCTTCCCATGACAGGCAAAGATGCCTGGCTGGCAACACTGGATTTAAAGGAAGCCTGCCTGCACATCCCAATCAGGGAATCTTGCAGAAAATACCTACGCTTCAAAGCAGGCTGCATGCACTATCAGTTCTCTGCACTGCCCTTTGGCTTATCTACTGCACCCAGGGTATTCACGAAGTGCCTAGCTCCAGTCATTGCATTTTGCAGGCAAAGAAATATTCAAATATACCCATACCTGGACGATTGTCTAATTCAGGTAGAAAGCCAGGACATACTTCTGAATCGTCTGGCATTTGTACAAAAGGTGTTAACTTGTCTGGGGCACACCATAAACGAAAAGAAATCACATCTGGTACCCTGCCAACAAATTATATTCCTGGGAGCAAGCTTGAACACAACTTCCCAGATGGCTTTCCTCATGCCAGAGAAACAAATTCATTTGACAACTTACTTCAAACTACTGGCCACAAAAACCCTGCTATCTACAAGGCAAATACTGCAAGCCTTGGAGTTCTTGGCCTTGTGCATTCTACTAATTCCATATGCAAGACTGCATATGAGGAAACTACAATGGTATCTAAAAAGCCTATGGTGTCAACATTCTCAGGATCTAGAAGCAATGATTCCAATCATACCTTGCCTACGGTTGGAATTCCTTTGGTGGGCAGAGGCCTGCCACCAAAACAAGGGACTACCATTCACTCTACCCCCTGCCGCCCAAACCCTAACAACAGATGCATCAGACTATGCATGGGGGGGCTCACCTGGCAGGGAAGTGCATTCAGGGCAAATCGAACCCAAGTCAAATGCACCTGCATATCAATCAAAAAGAAATATTAGCTGTACAGAATACTCTGACAGCCTTCAAGGACCACATTCTTCCAGGACAATTAATGGTAAAGACGGACAACACCACTGTTATGTGGTACATAAACAAGCGGGGGGGGGTACCCATTCTTACCCCCTCTGCAGACTAACCATGGTGCTGTGGAACACAGCCTTGAGCTACCAAGTGCATCTACAGGCTCAATTCCTGCCAGGAAAACTAAATACACTGGCAGATGATCTAAACAGAAATCTCATGGACTACCAAGTGCATCTACAGGCTCAATTCCTGCCAGGAAAACTAAATACACTGGCAGATGATCTAAACAGAAATCTCATGGACTCACACGAGTGGAAACTGGAACCAAAGATTTTCAACATGTTGATCAACAAATGGGGGACCCCAGATATAGACCTGTTTGCCTCCCCCCAGAACTACCAATTGGACAAATTCTGCACAAGGACTCCCCACAAACAAGCTTGGAAAGTGGATGCTCTGTCCTTCAGCTGGAAAAATCTATCAGTTTATGCCTTTCTTCCTCTGCCTCTCCTCTCCAAAGTACTACTAAAGATCAAACAGGACAAACCAAGGATGATACTGATTGCACCAGACTGGCCATGCCAACACTTTTACCCCCTCTTGCGCAGTGTGTCATAGCTGACCCCATGGCACCTACCTCAGACCCCTACCCTGCTATCTCAGCAGGAGAACCAGATTCTGCACCCCCAGAATCTGGCAGCCTGGCCTATTACCTAATCTCTCCATTACAATCCCTCAGTAAACAAGTGTTGGATGTCATTTTGGAGACAAGGAAGCCTAGTACTAGAAAATCTTATGCTGAAAAATGGAAAAGATTCTGTGCCTGGAACCAAACTCAAGGGATGGCCACTGCAGCGCCCAGTTTACCTCAGATTCTTCAATACTTAACTGAGATGCTTCACAAGGGCCTTTCCTTTTCCTCCATCAAAATTCACGCCTTAGCCATTTCAGCTCATTACAACACAGAACCACCCCTTTTTTTCTCACCCACTGCTCAAGCAGTTCCTCAGAGGGGCCAAAAACTTAAGACCACCCAGGAGAGCCCCAGCTCCAGCCTGGGACCTTAATTTTCTATTGGAAAAACTCTCTTCCTCCTTTTGATCCAGCTGCAACTGTAGAGTTAAAATTCCTTTCTTGGAAAACAGCTTTCCTTTTAGCAATCACTTCAGCAAGAAGGGTATCTGAATTACAGGCCCTTTTGGCAGTGGAGCCTTTCATCATCTTTCATGCGGACAGGGTGTCCCTCAGGACCAATTCCTCTTTCATGCCCAAGGTGGTATCCAGTGTGGCTCTTAATCAGTCCATTCATTTGCCAACCTTCTTTTCTAATCCACAGAACAAAGGGGAACAGATACTGCACTCCTTAGATGTGCACAAACAACTTAGATTTTACTTGGACAGGACTAAACCTCAAAGGAAATCTGAACAACTGCTGGTGGCATTTGCTGCAGGGGCAGAGGGGAAGGCTATTTCAAAGCAAACCATTTCTAAATGGATAGGCCATTGCATTCATTTCTGCTATAAGCAGCATGGAAAACCTATCCCACAGGGGGTTAGACCCCATTCAGCCAAGGCTGCATCTACCTGTACAGCCTTTCTCAGAGGTGTCCCTACCAGAGACATCCTAGAAGCTGCTACCTGGAGTTCTGTACATACTTTCACCAAGTATTACCATTTGCCAATTTTCTCTAAATCCAGAGCTAGCTTTGTCACTGCAGTCTTGTAGGCCTTATAGCTGGTCCTGATGCTGTCTAAATTCCTCCTCCCATCCTTAGCTTTGGGAATCTACCCAAATGTGATGACTGCAACAGTGAAACATGAAGAACATAGTACAGCTGTGTACACTTACCATAAATGTAGATGTTTGAGTGTATTCACTGTTGCAGTCCTGGTAACCCTCCCTCCAGCCCCCTGACTTCTTTTGGCTATACCTCTATTCTCCTCTACTATACTTAAAAGTTTTTGGTGTATTTGCTTTTTCGTTGGAGGTATAACCTTGTATATTTATATTTAATTGCTCCCCATTAAGGGGGACACCTGACATCTGGGGCAAGAAAAACTGATGTAATGGCGTTGGCTGCATGCTTTATATCCCTGACTATCTGACGTCACGGAAGATGAGACAGCAACCGACGCAGGACCCAAGACTTTGATAATCAGGCCGATGGAGGGCTGCTGCAAGCAGATAACCCAAATGTGATGACTGCAACAGTGAATACACTCGAACATCTACATTTATGGTAAGTGTACACAACTGTACTTTACTTTACCTCTTGCGTACTCTATCTTAATATATCCATGTATGTTTTTCCATGTAACTCATCACTGATTCCCCATTCCAAACTGCCAGATATTTCAAGTATTGATCATACCACAGGTATGGCAAGTTGTACTTGAGATGCAGTGAGTGTTCGTAGTTTAACTCCTTAAAGTGACTTTTTCTTAACCCTCTCTGGGTTAGATAAGGAAACCAAAACATCTTCTGTATAGACAGTTTTTTTTCTCTCCCCGCTACAAAATATCTGCCACATCAGATTGCCCAATCTTTGTAGTGACATTCTGAAGACAGAGTGTAAAAGATTCTGGACAGAGGACAGCCCTGTTTAGGAGCTCTGGACAGTTCAGATTGACTCAAAAGAATGTCTTAGACAAAACAGATTTTAACAAAATGTAATAAGGTGTAATTACCCAACCCAACTGAATGCTTTTTCAGTATTTAGACCAGTGCAGGAGGAGCCCCCTTCTTCTCTGTCCTTTTCATGAGTGGAATACATTTTATGATTTCAAAGGTCTACTGACTTATCACAATTGAATATCAATTAAAGTCCCATAACGGTATACCCAGTAGATTCATATATAGTTTATAATCGCAGGTAGTGGATAGTGTGCTCGTCCCCACTTTTTCCACAGTAGTATGTACTATGGCTGGCCAAAAAGAACTGTTCCTTCATTTAAAATAACCATCACACTAACCTGCTTTCAAGATTCATGAATTCTGATAATAGCCAACACCTCATTAAACAACTTATCTGAAAGCAAAACCATCTCCTGTCTATTTTGAATTCAGAAATCCAGTGGAAGCAAACTGAGACTGGAATCTTGCCTAGTGTTTCTGATTGATTACTTCCTGCAGTTCCAGTACTGAAAAATGGGAGTAAGTAGTTTTCAGTTTACTTTGTAGATAAAAAAAAAAAAAAAAAAACTCTCGTGTTAAGTCTTTGTCTATACTTTGTATGTAAGTATATCTGTACACCACTGGGTGTATCGCCTTATTATCCCATTCTCTTGCATCACCTCTACTGTCTACCTCAGTTCTCACCACCTGTTGATTTCCCATATTTACTACTTAAAATAAATCATTTGTTTTTTTCCTCTGTTAATAATAATTGCTCTTTTTTTTTAAATTTGCCTGCAGGTACTTTTTTGTAGTTTCTGTAATCATTCCATGTTTGTGAATGCATTTCTGTTTTATTTTTTGTGAATTTCTGTACCCAGGCATTACCTGCAAATGGTCTGTTATTGATATACTACCCCGATAAATAAACTTAAATAAATATATGTAAACATGTCATGCTGTTGTGTATACAGATATAAAAAGGTATGAAAGTACTATTTTGTATATAAAGAGTCACTCTTCATTAAGTGCTGTCTGATCCTTTACATCCACCTGACATAACACAGACTAAGGTAGATATGGCCTCACTTTAATATCTTACCTGAGGGATGGTGCATTTACAGCTGTAGCATCTCCCCTGTGCAGTACTGCAGTGTTAGTGTTTGGAAAAAATGAATCCAAACACATGATGTGGGAATAACTCCCTCGGTCTTCTCACCTTCCAGCATCAATGTTAAGTTTTCTACCTGTTGAGCCACTGGCACTAGCAGTAATTCAGTTTCAGTGCCTTAACTAGTGTACAACAAAATTTGAGAAATGTAATCCAGAAGGCATGGTACTCGTACACAAGCACAATGCAAGCAGAAAAAGAGATGGTCTAATTATATGTTGTAAATGCAGCTAAGTACTGCATCACTTCAGTGTACCATTATTCAATATGCCAACAATGCAACCATTATCTCTATCTCAAGTAATCCCACTCACCTGTTAACTTTTACTCAAAATGTCTTCACATCTGTTGAAACCTGGTTAAATAATTCACAACTACTACTTAATCCAAACAAAACTAACCTTTTACTGTTCTCACCAAAGCCTTTTACACTTGACTTTAAAATATACTCTCAAAGTAACACTCAAATAGAAATGGTCACCCATGAAAAGTTCCTAGGAATCACCATAGACAACAAACTCACATATGAACAGCATATATTTCATGTAATAAAAAAAATGCACATCAACCTAGGTAAATCTAGGCCAAGAGTATATACTCTCATGCTATTGCTAAAGTATGGAATGCTTTGCCATCCACGGTTTGCAGCATCAAATCCCTAAAGATTTTCAAACTAACATTAAAGAACCACTTTCTCAAAACTCGCTTATGCCCTTGCTCTCAAACACATGTACCATAACTTCATAGTTATCTCCATCCTCCTTCCATTCCTGTTTAACTCTTTTTGCCCTTCTCTAAAATCCTGTTATCATCCCAGTCAACAAAACTGATGATGGGTCCTACCAATTATTATGTAAGCTTGCAAACACTATGCTCTGCCACTATTCCTTCATAAACTCCTCTGCCACTAACTTATTCTAACTTCAGTATACACCTGGATAATTCAACCTAATACACTTAAAACATTAATTAGTACATGTAGATCAGTATGTATGTATGTACCTTTAAGAAGCTATCCAATGGCTTGCACAAGTGTATAAATACTGAACATGTGCAAGCCTGACTGCCATTTTGTAGTTGGCTGTTGAGATGTAAGCGTGTATGTATGTAAGTTCTGTACGTTATCTAGTTTGTTCATATTTACTGATGCTGCTCTCACATCGTGAAGTGTTTCTGTGTATTAAAGCATCTAAAAGAAAACCCCAGCCCTCTCATCGTATGCGTTACAGATGAACGAGCGGCATGGTGTCAGAAATGGTATGTCTAAAAGGACATGGTGTCAGAAGCGGTATGGCTAAAGGGCATGAAGTTAGAGGTGTCATGACTAAAATGACTTAAGGCACTTGCTTGAAACTGGTGGAATATAAATGAGCGAGTCATCCCTAAAATGTGCATACTTTGCAAAACAGGTCAGAAACGAGTTTCAAATATTAAAACTTGCTCAGCACTATTTTTTATACATAAAACGTGAAACGAGGCATACAGAACATTCTAAATGATGCTCGCATAAACCGATATGTACAATATTGATAAAAATATTTGAATTACTACAGAAAATGTTTGAAATAAAGTCCAAATTGCATAAAATTAATAAAATAAGGGGAACCAACCACATTTTTGCAAATAATGCATTTTTCATATTAAGCAAAGATATCCAAGTTATCAGAAGTATATAAAGTGTTTGCATGTTTGTGCAGTGTTACAGTAAAGTTGTTTTGCAGGATACAGCTATTAAAGGGCATATTTCACAGAATACAGCCATTACAGAACATATTTCACAAAGTACAGTATTCTGAAGAATTTATTGTGCATTTGAATATTACTACAAGCTCACAGAACAGTTTGTTCATACATAATTACAAGGGCCATCTTTTCAATATGTTTGTGTATACTTTGAAGGCATAGCAGATGGATTTCGAAAACCCAGTGCACTTTTGTTTGACAGTAATATTGCTGCGAACTGCAGAGTGTTTGAGTAAGAGTATGACATTTTCATACAGGCTGCATTTTCTGATAAAGATGACCCACACAAAGGCATTTATTCTACTTAATTTAGCTGGGTCATAAGCCATAAAAAGGGAATGTTCATTTGTGTATGCACGTGCTATCTATACTGGAGAATGGTGTGTCAGTGCTTCATGAAACAGTCAGTGCAGTAGTTTTAAGGGCAAAGAGTGAAGTATTTTGTACTGTTTGGATAAATGACAAACCCAGAGAGCTTAAAGTTGACACAGGTTCCAAGTGCAGTGTTATGTCAGCAGGAACATTTGCGAGAGTGTGTGTCATGGTGAAAGGCTTGATTTGGCAAGGTGTGCAAAGCTGTTTGCTTATGGGGGTGAAGAAATTCAAACCGAAGGCTCAGTAGTGCTTTCAAGTTACTCTGCTGGAAGAAGCTACGACTTGTTATTTTATGTGGTCAAGAGGAATGTCCAGTCATTATGAAAGGCTCAGAGACAGTTGAAAATGAGACTGCTTTCATTTAATAAGGAAGTCCATCATGTTAGCTTAAAAGACTACTACTCTAATTTCACCCAGTACATTTTTTTCTACCTATGCTCATCTTTTCGAAGACAAACTAGGCAAATTTCCAGTTGTGTACTCCTGAAGTTAGATCCAGAGGTCAGTCCAGTTGTCAGGCCAGCACGAAAAGTTCCAGTAGCCATACAGGACAGAGTCAAAGCTGAACTGGATAAAGTGGTGCAACAAGGTGTAATTTGTCCAAATGAAACTCCAACTGAATAAGTATCTTCCATGGTGATAGCTCATAAGAAAAGCTCAGATGACATCAGCATATGTATTGATCCACGAGATTTGAACAAAGAGCTAAGTAGACCTCATTACCCAATGCGCACAGTCGAATAAGTCGCAGCCTTAATGTCAAATGCCACTATTTTTTCTGTCTTAGATGCAGAGAGTTCATTTTGGCAAATTCAGCTTGACAAGAAATCATCATTGCTCACTACTTTCAGTACTCTGTTTGGCAGGTACAGATTTTTGAGGATGCCATTTGGGATACATTCTGCAAGTGAAGTCTTTCAACATGCAATGGAGCAAATTTTTTCTGGGTATCCTTGTGCTATTATAGTAGAAGACATACTTGTAGGGTCATGATGAAGCAGAGCATGACAGAAACCTCAGAAAAGTTCAAGAAAGGGCATGTCAAGTGAATCTTAAGCTCAATCCACAAAAATGCAAATTCAGGCTACAAGAAGTTACTTATGTTGGTCATTTATTTATGAGTACAGGCTTATGACCAGACCCTTCTAAGCAAACAGCCATTCTCGAGATGCCAGCTGCAGACAATATTCGAGCCCTGCAACGTTTTCTTGGCATGGTTAACTACCTAGGCAAGGTAATTCCAGACTTCATCCAACTGTCAGCGCCATTTAGAGAGCTGACACACAAAGATGTAGCATGGTCTTGGTTAGAGCAACACCGAAGACCATTTGAAGTCCTGAAACAGAGAATTGCTAGTCCACCAGCTGTCAGGTACTATGATGTTCACAAGCCAGTAGTACTTTCCTGTGATGCTTCGAAATTTGGTCTTGGTGTAGTCATTCTACAGGAGGATCAACCTGTTGCCTATGCATTGAGAACTCTTTCTCAGTTGGGGCATACTGCATCTCAGTTTGGGTAAGAGCTTTTGGCAATTGTTTTTGCATGTTCAAAGTTCCATGATTGTTTATGGTAGACCTATCCAGATAGAAACAGACCACCAATGTTTAGTCACTATCTTAAGAAAGCTTATGCGTTCAGCTCCAACCCGACTACAACGCATGATGCTGAGATTGCAAAAGTATAATTTCAGTCTTGTCTACAAGAAAGGCAAACTTCTTTATCTTGCTAATATTTTATCCAGATCACCCAGAAATACCACAGAACAACACGGGAAGGAGAACCTTGATTTTGAAGTCGAGGAAGTGAGAAATTTTTCTTCCACACATCTTGATGAGCTGAGAGATCACACAGCCATAGATCCAGTTTTACAAAGGCTCAACCACTTTATCAATCAAGGATGGCTGTCAAAGCAATCCAGTTTACCTGAAGACGTGCAACCTTATTTTCCATGCAGAGATGAGATTTTGTCTGACAAAGGTATCATTATGAAAGGTCTGACAGTAATTATTCTAAAGTCCTTGCAACAAGAGTACATTACTGTCTTGCATCGTGGTCACCCAGGAACTGAATCAACCAAAAGAAGGGCTAGAGGGCAAGTATTTTGGCCTTCTATGTCACAAGACATTGCGAAAACACTTTCATCTTGTTCAGTGTTTAATAGTATTAAGCTACATCAACAGAAGGAACCACTTCAGCTAAACCAGATTCTGGAACTACCTTGGTCGACAGTAGCCGCAGACATTTTTGTGTGGAATGGTCATTATTTGGTGATAGTAGACTTGCTCTAATTGGTTCGAGATTGACCTGCTTCCTAACAAAGCATCCAGTACTGTTATTACTAAGATGAAATGTCATTTTGCAGTCCATGGTAGTCCACACACAGTTATTTCTGACAATGGCACACAGTTTACAAGCCAATAGTTCAAAAGATTTGCTGAATAATGGAACTTTACTCATGTCACAAGTAGCCCTGAGTACCTGCAGTCAAATGGTTTGGCGGAATGTGCAGTTCAAAGTACAAAACAGTTACTAGAAAAGTCAAAATGAGATAATACTGATGTTATCCTGATTCTCTTGAATCTCAGAAATGTTCCTCGTGATAAACATCTTGGTTCGCCTGCTCAGAGACTTCTGTCGAGACAAACCAGAACCACATTACCAATCAGTATTCAGTTTTTGGCTCCATGTGTCAAGAACAACAGGTCAGTGAAAACCAATCTGTTGAAGAAACATTTAACCCAGAAGCCCTACTATGATGAGACCAGCAAACCGCTCAGTCAGTTATGGCAAGGAGAAGTAAGGATGCAAATGTCCAAAGGTTATGATCAGATGGATGTCTTGAAGAGTGTTGGTCTAGAGCCGAGATTGTACATTGTGGAATCAGAAGGAGCCATTTTCAGGTGGCATCAGAAATATTTGAGACCGGTGTCCGAGCCTATACCATAACACACAACCTGTGAGAAAGGCTTTTTCTCTCAGAATGAGTTGTCCGGTGTTCCAGTTCCTGAGGAAGTTCCAGAGGACATTCCTGTTCCTGTGACAAATCCAGATGATGTTCTTTGTGTTTCACTGTTGCAGTCATCACACTTTGGTTATCTGCCTGCAGGTAGTCCTCAGTCGGCCCGAATACCAGAGACTTAGTATTTCTGCGTCAGATGCAGGTGTTTCTTCCATGACGTCAGGTCGTCAGGGGTATAAAAACAGACAGCCAAACACCATTACATCAGTCTTTCTTGCCAAGGAGGAGCCTGAAGCAGAAGCAGTTCGCAAGTGCCGGTCGGCCGCTACCTGAATTTTTTGTTTTCGAGTGAATAATCCTGAAGTCTTCTAAAGCTAAGTACCCCATTGGGGATCCTTTTTTCTTGCTCTAAACCAATGTCAGAAAAAGTTAACAATTGTCTTACCTGTGGAAAGCAAATACCTCACAGAGATTTTCATTCTTACTGCGTCACCTGTTTAGGCCCAGACCACAATGTTCCTCGCTGTTGGTTTTGTGCTTTGTTTAACGCCCGAACCATTCGTCATCGGGCTATCTTTGTCGCTAATTTCTTTCGCTCTCGATCACCATATTCTGAAATGGTTTCGGTAAGCCATCCATCTACCGATCTTCCAAAAAAAATAAGGATAAAGACAGAGACAGACCGCATAGGTCCAAAACTGCCGACGACGCTTCCGTTAAGCTATTCGCTAGTCCGCCGGTACTCGGTGAGGAGCCTTTGCAGCCCCTGATGCCAGTTTCTGTGGATTTGCAGGCCTCTGCTGAGGCCCATTCGGATGGAACCAGCGGATGTCTCTACTTTAGATGAGTCCAGAGCCACTGTGTAGGCACCGGCTTCTGAGGAAGTTTTTCATCCTACCGATGTTCAAATTAAACCGACAACCTCATTTTTTACCAAAACTACTGAGTTTATTGTGCCCAGAGTACGCACTACACCTAGAAAACTGGCGACCAAAGCTCATGCTCAAGCACCCAGGCCACAAAAACAATTGCTTAGAATGGCTGAAGACCTTATTATGCTGATTAGGGAAAGCCAGCCTTCCCCTGCTAAGAGACCTAGAACACCGTCCCCTACAGATTCTACAGACCAGGAGTCCAATGGCTCTGTTCTTTCTGATTATGAAGACATGCCGTTATCCGCATATGAGGATTTAGATGCAGAGGAATCCATTCCCTGTGCCTCCCCTCCAGAGGATTTCCCTTTTGGTGAAACCTTTTATACCTTAAGAGAGCATTTCCATTGGGAATGCCAAGACTATCCTCAGTCCAAAAAGAGACTCAGAAAATTTTTAGAGTTGCCTCAGCACAGGCCCTTGGCTATACCCCCCTGTCCTGGATGTTGTGGCTGATGTTTTTATGGAATCCAGTCTTACTCCAGAGACTTTACCTCCGGCCCTTAGGAAACTAGACAGGCACTACAGAGTACCTGATTCTCACAAGTTTCTTTTCAAGAATCCTACTGCTGATCCAGCGATCATTTCCCAGGGACCTAAAGGTATTAAGGCTACTACAGCCAAAAATCCTACCCCTTCGGACAGGGATTCCAGAAATTTGGACAGATGGGGTAAGAAGGTATATACCTCTGCAACTCTTGCTATCAGGGCATTGAATTGCCAGTTTCACATTTCAGCATTATATTATGGAACTTATTAAACAAAAAGTCGTAACCTTTCCAGATTGTGCAGAAAATAAAGAATTGCAGGAGCTTATGCACTCTGCAAACCAAGTTAGTAAGCATACTTTGCAGTGTGGCTTAATGCCCTAGAAGCATCTTGCAGGGCAGCAGTCACTGGCTCTGTACTGAGAAGACGTACTTGGCTGAAGGAGCAGACCTTGCCAGATCATGTCAAATCTAAATTACTAAATGCTCCTTTAAATAAGGACTGTTTGTTTGGCACCAAAGCAGAAGAAGTTCTTAAAAAGATGGAAGAAAAGGCTAAATATATGCAAACTTTTAAAGAATTCCTACAAGTGCAACCACCTAGATTCAGTAGGCATTGCCCTTCAAAACACTGGTCCTTTCCAGCCCCCTCCAGACCTTCCCAAACAAGACCCAGGGGAAACAGACCACCCACACTGCAGTCTCAGGGTATGCAGAGGTCTAAGCAATGGAGTGCCCCCACTCCTAAAGCAGGGAGTGGTAAGCCACCTCCTTATGGAAAAAGCTCACAATGACTTCTCACCTCTACTTCCCAGCCCTGCCCAATTGCTTGTGCCCCTAGGAGGAAAACTTGCCCTTCATGCAAAAAACTGGATGCCCATTACTCAGGACCGATGGGTCCTCAACATTGTATCCCAGGAGTACAAATTTCATTTCCATTCACTGCCAAACCCAAGCGGGTTTCCAGACCTTCCTCCAAACCAGTGGGCAGAGGCTCAAAACCAAGTACATCCCCTGCTCAATATCAGAGCTATTCAGCCTGTTCCAGTAGAGCAGAAGGGGCAAGGATTCTACTCCAGACTTTTTC
Source organism: Protopterus annectens (assembly GCF_019279795.1). Taxonomy (NCBI): domain Eukaryota; kingdom Metazoa; phylum Chordata; order Ceratodontiformes; family Protopteridae; genus Protopterus; species Protopterus annectens. The sequence goes on from NC_056746.1 coordinate 380,789,000, forward strand.
TGGTACCCAGAAAAGAGGTTCGTTGGTGCTCAATCCTGGATCTTTCAATTCTCAACACCTTCCTGGTGGTACCAAAATTCAAGATGCTTACCCTGCAACAGCTTCTCCCTATGTAAGCCAAGGATGCCTGGTTAGTCACCCTAGACTTAAAGGAAGCCTATCTGCACATCCCCATAAGGGAGTCATGTAGGAAGTATGTACGTTTCAGAGCAGGGTCTATGCATTATCAGTTCTCTGCACTTCCCTTTGGCTTATCTACTGTGCCCAGGGTATTCACAAAATGCCTGGCTCCAGCCATTGCATACTGCAGGCAGAGAAAAATCCAAATATACCCCTACTTGGACGACTGCTTGATTCAGGCAGACAGTCAGGAATTGCTGCTTCAGCACCTGGCATTTGTAAAAAGCCTACTCACTTCATTGGGGTTACACCATCAACGAAAAGAAATCTCAACTGGTACCCATGCAAAAGATTGTATTCCTGGGAGTAAGCTTGGACACAACTTCCCAGATGGCATTCCTCACTTCAGAAAAACAGGTCTTTCTGACAGATTACTTCAAACAAATGGCCACCAGAACCCAGCTATCTGCAAGAAAAATACTGCAAGCCCTAGGGCTCATGGTCTTTTGTATTCTTCTAATTCCATATGCAAGACTGCATATGAGGAAACTTCAGTGGTACTTAAAAAGCCTTTGGTGCCAACATTCTCAGGACCTGGAAACGGTCATTCCTATCATATCTTGTCTAAAGACAGAGTTCCTTTGGTGGGCAGAAGCATGTAATCACAACAAGGGACTGCCTTTTTTTCTACCCCATGCCGCCCAGACCCTGACCACAGATGCATCGGGTCTACTTCACGTTGTTGTAAGCTGACAATATCGAGTCTGATATTGTCGGCACAACAATATCGAAAGTGAAGAACATCGTGCAAGTAAACGGAAATCTCCATAAGGGGAGATTTCCATTTACCTCAATGTAGTGCAGTCTTGGAGTTGGTATATTTAAGTAGGGGGGGTGTGGTGGGTACAGGGGGGCTTGCCCCACTGCCTACGCCATTTAGTTTTTTCCTTTTAATTTGCTTTTGTTTTTTTTTTACTTTATTCGTTGTTTTACTTAATCGATCAATAAAGTTCGACCTTTATTGATTCGATTAAGTAAACTTTCGATAACGTGATATAGACGCGATGCATCAGACTATGCATGGGGGGCTCACATGGCAGGCAAATGTGTTCAGCGCCACTGGAGCCCAAGTCAAATTCTCCTGCACATCAACCAAAAAAAGATGTTAGCTGTACAAAATGTCCCGGCAGCTTTCAGACACCTACTCTTTCCAAGGCAACTGCTGATAAAAACAGACAACACTACAGTTATGTGGCACATCAACAAGTGGGGGGGGGCATTCTTACCCACTCTGCAGGTTAGCCATGGCCCTGTGGAACACGGCCTTGGACAACCAAATCCATCTACAAGCTCATTTCCTGCCAGGCAAACAAAACTCACTGGCAGACTTAAGCAGAAATCTCCTAGACCCACACAAGTGGAAATTGGAGCCCTTCAACCTTCTGATCCAGAAATGGGGGTCCCCAGAGGTGGATCTCTTTGCCTCCCCTTACCACGACCAGTTAAGGAAATGCTGCACCAGGATCCTTCACAGCCTTTCCCCTGCTGCCCCTTCTCTCAAGAGTTTTACACAAGATAAGACAAGACAGGCCAAGGACAATTCTGATTGCCCCGGACTGGCCACGCCACCGCTGGTACCCACTCTTGTGCAGCCTGACAACGGTGCCACCGTGGCACCTACATCAGACCCCAACCCTGCTTTACCAGCAGGAGGGACAGATTTTGCATCCACAATTGCAAACCCTAAGTCTTGCAGCCTGGCTCATTCCTTAAATACTCCACCAGCAACCCTAAGCAAACAGGTGCTGGATGTCATCCTTGAAGCCAGAAGGACCAGTACTAGGAAATCCTGTGCTGAAAAGTGGAAAAAGTATTTTTCTTGGATTCAGTCTAAAGGAAAGGACACAGCTCTGCCCTCCTTACCTCTAATCCTGGGTTACCTAGCAGAACTACTCCACAGAGGCCTATTCTTCTCCTCCATTAAGATCCATCCCTCTGCCATCTCGCCTCATTACAATACTGAGCCACCTCTATTCTCTCACCCTCTCATCAAACAGTTCCTGAGAGGGGCAAACAAGTTAAGGCCACCAAGGAGAGCACTAACCCCTGCTTGGGACCTTAACCTTGTACTGGAAAAATTTACACTTCCCCCTTTTGAACCTGCTGCTTCAGCAGAGTTAAAATTCCTCTCTTGGTAAACAGCTTTGCTTTTGGCCATCACTTCAGCTAGAAGAGTATCTGAGTTACAAGCACTGATGGCTGTGGAACCCTTCATTATTTTCCATACTGATAGGGTTTCCCTCAGGACTAAAGTGGTGTCCAGTGTGGCTCTCAACCAGTCCATCCATTTGCCTACCTTCTTCCCTAATCCTCAGAATAAAGGGGAAAGGATCCTGCACTCTTTGGACGTGCACAGACAGCTCGGGTTCTACCTTGGTAGGACTAAGCCTTTCATAAAATCTGACCAGCTGCTAGTCAGCTTTGCAACAGGGGCAGAGGGGCAAGGCCATTTCAAAACAAACCATTTTCAAATGGATAGCACACTGCATCCATTTCTGCTACAAGCACCATGGAAAACCAACCCCTCAGGGGGTCAGAACACATTCCACTAGGGCTACATCTACTTCTACAGCATTTCTCAGGGGAGTCCCTACCAGGGACATACTGGAAACTGCTACCTGAAGTTCTGTACATACCTTCACCAAGCATTACCACCTGTCTATATTTTCCAAATCCAGGGCAGGATTTGCTACAGCAGTCTTGCAAGACCTACTAGCCAACCCTAACTCTTCTTGACTGCCTCCACCCTTCCTCACCTTTGGGAATCAACCCAAGAGTGATGACTGCAACAGTGAAACACGAAGAAAATAGTACAGTTGTGTACACTTACCATAAATGTAGATGTTTGAGTGTATTCACTGTTGCAATCCTGGTTACCCACCCTTCAGCCCCCTGGTTTTCTCTATCTCTTTGTCTCTCCTCTCTATGGCTATTCCTACTGGTATGGGTATTTACTTTTTACTGGTGGTGTTTTCCAGACTATTTCCTAGCTCCCATTTTGGGGACTGCTGACATTTGGGGCAAGAAAAACTGATGTAATGGTGTCGGCTGCCTGTTTTTATACCACTGATGACCTGACGTCATGGAAGAAGCGATAGCATCCGACACAGAAATACTAAGTCTCTGGTATTTGGGCCGACTGAGGGCTACCTGCAGGCAGATAACCCAAGTGTGATGACTGCAACAGTGAATACACTCGAACATCTACATTTATGGTAAGTGTACACAACTGTACTTTCCTGATATGAGTTGTGGACCGCAGATTGTCCCTGTTGCTAAATTTGTTTCCAACTGTTATGTTATGAGATATGGTTGAATCTCTAAACGCTGTAGCAGATGTGAAGCAACTTGGACATGAACATTGTGTTTTGTTTCCAGTGTATATAGTAATGCATGCCTGTCTCAGATATTGTTTTGTATATAGGGCAATCTTTTTAAGAGGGAGAATATAGATCAGTATGTGTGTATGTACCTTTAAGAAGCTATCCAAGGGCTTGCACAAGTGTATAAATATTGAGCAAGTGCGAGACTGACTGCCATTTTATTGTTAGCTGTTGAAATGTAAGCATGTATATATGTAAGTTCTGTCTGTTAACTAGTTCATTCATATTTAATGATGCTGCTGTCCATCCAGAAGTGTCTCTATGCATTAAAGCATCTAAAAGAAAACCCCAGCCTTCTTGTCATGTGTGTTAGAGATGAACGAGTGACAATACACATCTCTACTGCATTAACCTACAACCTTCTTTTCATCTCTCCCCCTCAACCAATCACCTATGTCCACATTTCTACTAACCTTAAGTCTAATACAACCAAATATTTAACACTACATTTTTTTCTTTCTCTTAACACAATTATATCTATTTCTCTAAATTGTCATTTATGTTTTAGATGTTGTGAATGGAAAACCTCCTAATGTAAATTATTATATCTCAGACAAATGTGATACAAGTGTATGATGATCAATAATTTTGATTGTCTGCATATACGTTTTATTACTTAAACTTTGTATGATGGAGCTTTTCTCCCCAGGCCTCCACTGAAAAGGCGTCTGTCACCCAGTCGGACTTTCCCGATCACCAAATGTCAGTAAATAAATATCAGTGTTCTTAATATCCTAAATAGCCTTGCACCTGGTAGAAGGAAGAGACCAAAAACAAATAATACAATTTGGTTATCCAGAAAGAGTAGAATACTAATGCAGGATAGAGGAAAAAGTGTGGAAGGAAAGGCAAGAATATAAAACACCTCAATGTCTTGAAAACTTCAGAATGCTTCACAATCAAACTTAAAAAGCAAATAAATGAAGACAAAAAACTATACTGTAATATATTTCAGAATAATACTACACACAACCCTAAAAAATTTTGGACATCCATTAAAGAAATTTTACATCCCGGCCAATAACACCATTCGAAACTGCAATACAGTTCAACTCTTATTTTATAGATAGCATAGAATCTCTAAACAAGGATTCTTCAATATCTAATCTCAAGCCTGTCCAACAGCCACACATCAACACATCTTCTTTCACCTTCAAACCTCTGCACACATCCTGTATAAAACTACTCTTAAACTTGAACAGTGCTCTTCAGCTGATGACCTTCCAAGTGAGTACCTAAAAATAGCAGCCAGTAACATTGCCTATGCTGTCTCTATCCCTATAGGGTCAGTCCAGGAATCCCACGTTCCCTCTCTCTGGAAATAGACATACATTATCCCTTTGCACAAAGGAGGAAATTCAACACACATTAATAACTGTAGACCTATAGCAGTCTTATCTCCCCTCGCCAAAATGCTTGAAAAATGTATTCAAAAACAACTGCTAGACTGTCTCCTGCAGGAAGAACTCATGTACCCTACACAACATGGCATCTATCCTTCCCATAGTGCTAACACTTCCCTTCTAACCTATATCGACACTGTCAATAAAGCTAGAGAAAACAGCAAACTGGTCTCTTCATTATTTCTAGACTTGTCTAAAGCCTTTGACACAGTTGGTCACAGCAAACTTTTACTTCAAATGTCCTCATTGGGTCTCTTTCAGACCACCATTCTGTGGTTCAGAAGCTTACCTGTCCAATAAGTATCCGTCAGTAAAATGGTACTCCACGCTGTCTCCTTACCTGCCTTTCTCCACCGATGTACCACAGGGCATTTTCTTTGAGCTCATCCTCTTTAACATTTTCACCAACACCCTCTGTACATCCAGACAACAGGACACATTAATACAATATGCAGATGATTCCACTCTGATTTGCACATCTAACATGGTAAATTACTCTGGGAAACTTTTAACAGCCACTGTAACATGGCTCCTAATTCACGCTCAACCCAAAAAAGACCAAACCACTGCTTTTTTCCCCCCAAATCCCTCTCACATGAATAAAACAAAATTTCAAGTCCTCTCTCTTGATAATACAACCATTGAAGTTACTTTTCATAGCAAATTATTAGGAGTGATAGTGGATGATAATCTTAGATTCGACCTGCGTATACAAAATTGCATAAGAAAAACTCATCAAAAACTATGGATGCTTAAGAGACAAAAACATTCTCACCGATGCAACTAAAACCACACTTGCCACTAATCTTCTCCATACACTTCTTTATGGCATTGCCATCCTCAGTAATCTCCAGGCTTCACAAAAATTAAAACTTGAACAATGCTATAACAAAGTTGCTAAATTTGCAGCAAAATACCCCTTTCAGAATCCACCACTGTATAGCACAAAAAAGCCTAATTTGGCTAGAACTACATCATCAACTAACATAAACAACTACTTACCACCTATAAAATTATCCAGCATCCATCTGCCTGTCCTGCACTAAAAAAACATTCTACACAACTATGTTCCCAGTTGGTCATTGTGATCCAGTGACCAAAAACTCCTGTCTGTCTACAAACCTATCAAATCTGCTGTGCATTGTCTGTACTCATACAAGGTTACTAAGGCCTGGAACTCCTTACCTGCATCCATCAGGTCATTGCCATTACTTCCATCTTTCAAAACCACTCTGAAAAACTTCCTATTTAAAATGTGGCTCTGTTCTTGCTTAAAACCAGGATAAACTATATCCCTAAATGTAAAGAAGTACTTTTTCATTCCTTATAACTCTTTACTCTCCCTTCTTCACTTCCTTACTTCTATCAAATTCTCTTCCCTGACTTTCTCTCTGACTGTACCATAAGCCTGTTTTACTCTCACTTAATATAGCAATTCCTGTTTGTATTAGACTGACTTACCTTTAATTTCTCTACAAACTGTCTAAAAATTTCTCTAAATATTGAATAATTGTCATATAACTTGAATCGATTATTAATCAATGTTTTTAATTATTTAAACTGCAGATGTTTTTGTTTTATTTTTGAAGATTGTAAAATAATTGTCCTTAAAATGTTTTGTAATAATTTGGAGCTTTTCTCCCCGGGCCTCTGCTGCAAATGGGCTTCTACCCAGTTAGGCTTTCCTGGTAATCATATGTCAATAAATAAACTGAATTTTAGACCCATACCTGTTTAATACCGAAGCAAGCCATAGCAAGGGGGAGTGGTGACATTTGCAGGAGGATGCCTCCTCAGTCTGCCTGTCATCAAGAGCCAACTATCTTTTCTCTGACTTATTTAGTTCTACTGAAGGCAGGAGGTGCTCTGAGTGTTGGTGTTAAAAAGGTAATTATGATTCACAAACACACACTGCTTTGTAATCTCTGAATTTGGGAACCTTCATTCAACTTGTGGTATTGGATCTCTTTACAAGTGTGGCAAGTAAATGCTTTTACATTATTTTTTAACAGTCTTCTTCTTCTTTCAGCTTTTCCCGGTTAGGGGTCGCCACAGCGGATCACCTGTCCACTCATGATTGGCAGTAGAATTTTATGGTGTCTAGTTGCCAGCCCGGTGCCCAACCTTCCGTGGAAGGCACATAAAAGCACGCACACATGCCTAGGGCCAATTTAGAGTGCCCAATCCACCTACAGCATGTCTTTGGGATGTGGGGGGAAAACGGAGCACCCAGAGGAAACTGGAGCACCTGTTGGAAACCCACGCGACCACAGGGAGGACATGCAGACTCTGCACAGAAGGCACCCCAGCCGAGGATCGAACCGGAGAACCTCTTGCTGTGAGGCGACAATGCTAACTGCTGCACCACCGTGGCCGCCCACATCATTATTCCTTGGTTTGCAGGAAGGTGTTAACTGGTGGCTAGGGAGTGAGGTGATGAGCATTGTGAATGAATGGATTATATATCTGAAGTTTTATAAAATAGTGTGTGCCAGAGTGGGTGCACATATATTTCTGAGTTTCTGATTTTCCAGAATTTTTCCAAATTCTCATTGATGGGAAGGATGAACCCAGGTGAGATTTCAAGTAGGTTCTTGTAAAAGACCAATATACACTTTAAGAACATATGTTATTTACTGCTTAAAGTGATTTTGTGGCAGTTCCTACTGGAGTATTTTAAATTGTATAATGTGAAAGAGAGTACATGGTTGCCGAGTAATTTTGCGTTGTGTGCTTTTCAAGATTATGATCATATTGGTTGACCTTGTATATTAGTTTTGAGGCTGTATTATTATGAGTGAATAGAATTTAATGAAACTTACACAAGGCTAATCAATTTATGCAGCTGCAAGACAAGTGCTTTCTTACCTGATGTGACATAGCTGCATTGTCACTGTGTGATATTTGTTGGCAACATGAAGCATTACAGGATCAGTGCTTATGAAATAAAAGGAAATAGTTGAGACAGCACTTCATTCATGACATGTGGATGCAGTGATATGAAAATGATGATAACTGATTACAGTCATGTGGCCTTTAAACTCTCTATAAGTGATGCAGCATTCCTGGCACATGTGCTTCTACCTTGCTTCTACTTTAGCCTTTGTAGCTCTGTCCCAAATATCTTTTTTGTTTAGTCTGTGTGCATCTCAGCCAGCCCAAACCACAAAGTTCCCTAGTCTTCACATGACCCTTTTGTTCCCTAGTTCTGCTAGTTTTTGACACCCTCCTCTTTAGAGGTGTCTCCCTTTTCTAAAATATTTTACATTTTGGAGCACCTGACGTTTTTGGTAATTCATGCAGGCAGGAGTTGGGAAGCTTGGACCATTACTCAAGACTGGTTTACCTTTCTGCTTAGCCTTCACTCACCTAGTAGGTACACTGCAGTGGTAGTGCTGCAATCCCAGATGACCAGTGTGTGCTTCCACATGCCAAGTCCAGTTGCCATGCTTCTACTTTGCTTGTTGAGCCATAGTGCATGTCTGTCAGCTATTTCCTCACTGCATGAGGGATATCTCAGTTTCTCTTTATTGTCATTTCAGAAACAGGCCCAAGATTATTGCCATTCTAATCTTGGGGTGGACATTAACTGCTCACCTTCACCTCCTGCCCAGCCATTTCTTTTGGCAAGGTCACTTGTCACACCTCGGGGAATGAGATTGCATTCTGGTCTCAGTCTCTCTGGGACACAGAGCTGACTTTTTCCTAATACCTTTGGCCACTTTCTAGGCTTATTCTCTATTACTGTTTTTTGCCATGACAATCAGGCCTACATAATAGGGTTTCTATCACGTAGCCGAACTTTTACAAGTTGGAACCACATATGGTCGAGAACATAAGTTCGAATTTGTAAAAGTTCGACCATTTGAATGGAAATCTCCATAAGCGGAGGTTTCCATTCTGTTCAGTGTGGTGCGATCTCGGAGTTGGTATATTTACGTACCGGGGATGTGGGGGGTGGGCTTGCCCCCCTGCTTACAACAATTTATTTTGTTGTCCGTTGTTTTTTTTTTTTCCGTAGTTGAAGTTATGTAACTTCGAACATAATGGTTCAACCATTAGGTATTCGGAGTTATAGAACTTCGACTATGTGATATAGACCCTACATACTACACTGTGTTGGCCCATCTCACAAAGAGACATTTACAGTTACTGGCATTTATGTGTAACAATGATACATTACAACAACTCTATGTACAGGGCTGAACTAATGTGCAATGGAGCCCCAGGCACTGCTTACTGTGTCCCCGCAAGAAAAAGAAAAACACATCCTACAGAGCTCCCCTCTGTTTCCCCCATGCTGGGCTTCCCACATTATGCACTTTTTTTTTTTTTTTCCATTTCTCACATTTTATCTTTTTTTCTTCAGCTTTTTCAAGAAGGTGTAGCTTTATATATGCTATAAAATGCTTTTTAAGTTTTTTCTCCTTTTTACTCAATGATGGCTTGAACAGAAATTATGATTAAGGAAAGAAATTCAATGTTGTTGTTCAGAGCTTTAGTTTTTCTTGCATCTTTTCAATATATTTTCTTGACCAAGACAGCACAGTAATAACCATTTAGGAAATAACTCAGTTAAGCCGATGCCCTCAGAAGCCATAGGAGTTGTAGATGCTATGGGTTGCATTTTAGAGCATTTCTCAACCTTTTAATCCAAAAGTGGTCTAAACAAAAATCTTGAGTAAGAAAAAGAATTTCAGTCTTATTTTTTCTTTCACTGAAGACATAAGTTGTACCCAGGGCTTAAAATTCAAAGCTGACAAAAGTAGTAGCTCAAAATAAATTAGCACGTCAATTGTTGTGAGGATGCACAGATCCTGTATGGGAATACTGCCTGCCTCCCTAATCCCCCCAAACAAACAGTCACTGCCTATGCAACCCTCTAGTGTTAGATTGGGATGAAAGCAGAGGTTCAGATGGCCACAATCATGTATTTCAAGTGACTGCTGGAGTACATATACATAGCATGCCTACTTGCTCCTCGATCCTAACCCCCAAAGGCAACCAGCTGTATATGTGCCTGATGTTTGATTGTGAGGAAAGTGAAAATAAATAATGATTGCAATAATGTATTCTACTTTGCTGCTACCAGGCAGTACACTGCCCCTACAGCAGCTAAAGTAACTTTCTTTGTATGCCTCTGAGGTCTGTTAGAAAAGTAAAGGAAAGGATGACTACACAATTCCCAGCCCCCACATAATCTATGGCAAATTTCTGTACACAAACATCTGAGCCAGGGATGTTTTAGAATGTTTGTGGTTGAGGGCAGAGGCCATTATCGGTTTTGGCATAACAGGGTCATATCACAACTACATTCAGGCTAAAGAGTGCAATCAGAAAATGAAAGCATTTTTTCCCTAAATTTTCCTCAACCAAAAACAGCTTTTTTGGGGTCCCCACAGTCAAGGATGATTAAGGGTGCCCCCTTATCCATTTATACAGTCTGGGGAGTGGGGGCCACCAGATTCCAAGAAGATCTAAGTATATGAATGCTCTGTGACATATTTTATGCCTAACTTTTGAAATATAATCACTTGTTAGCTACATTTTGTATTGATACCCAGAAGAATAATGTGCGTCTTCCAGCATTGTTGGATGTATGCATTGATACAAATAACTGATATTTTTTACACACACACACACACACACACACACACACACACACACACACACACACACACACACACAGAGCAATGCTAGTGTTGTACTTATTTCAGCAAATACTTTGTACAACACTAGTACTGCTACACAAGATCAGTGAGTAGGGTTACCACCTGTCCCACTTTGTGAGGGACAGTCCCTCTTTGGGCAGTTGTGTCCTGCAATTTTAGGGCAAAATTATTTCCTATAATTTATGTAATAGTTGTATAAACAGTTATTCTGTATCTGAAACACCTAAATGTTATAAGAAACAGAATAAGCAACTAAAATGCTACAAGAATAAGCTTTTATTTAGGCAATAAAGTGAAGTGCTATCCTTTGTACTGGCCGTGGGTATGTTTTGGCCTGCAAAATCTGACGTTTGTACCAAAAATGTCCCACTTTGGGCATGTGAAAAGGTGGCAACCCTATCAGTGAGTGCTGTTTAGCAGTCATCAAACAGCAGCAGGAATAAGTCATTTTTATTTACCTCACTGAGTAGTAAATTAATACCTATCACTATCCCTGATTTCACAGATATTCCTGATTTTGCCTCATAATTTTGCTCTGTCACAATACATCCAGTCATCAGAGTTTTATACTTATTGTCTAAAATTGCATGTTGATGTAAAATGTGTTAGTCTAGTAACTTTTAAGTGAATTATAGTAATATTTAAAATGTGTTCCTCATTTTAAGACTTAATTATGTTATCATTTTTATCACTGAACAGAATTCTTCAGCAAAGACGTTGAGAGTTATAGTATCAGTTGTTTTGCCAGAATGTATAAAAACCCTGAAAAAGAAACCATCCCTGAAGATTAGAAGCATCAGCTCTTCTTAAATTCCAAGGTTTGCACTGAGATCAGTCATCCTGGGTTGCTGATGTCTCTAGTGCTTACTTTGTTTATGTTCATTACAGCTTTGCCCTAGCAGGGTCATATCACAGTCTTGTTCAGGTTAAAGGGTGTAATCGAAAATTAATACATTTTTTCTCGTCATTTTTCCCCAACAAACAGCAGCTTTTGTGGGACCTCCACACAGCCACTGATGAGTATGGGGCCCCCTGCACCCACAGCTATTGGAGGTACATAAAGCTGGCTATGTTAATTTTAGTGAAGAGGATGTCCACCAACAGGGCTTAACTAGGCCAGGGGCATTTTGTCATTGGTAAATATTTAATGAATTTGTAAAGCTTCTTACTTGACATAATATTGCTACTGTAACTAAATATCTTTGAATTTTGAAGGAAATAATAAATAAGAGTTATTACTTACCTGCTTTATTAAGTATTCAAGCTTGCTGTACTAGCTTTTGCTGGTTTAGCATACATGTTACCAAATAACAAGATAACATAACCTGCAGTGGTTGGGGGCCCCCAGTGACCGCAGGGTTCGCTGGTGCCTATAACCGGCTGTGCATGTAAGGTTTTGAATGCCTTGTTCTACTGACTCTTTCTTCATACCCTAGTCCCTTAGTCTCTTCATCATTTTTGCAGTTCTTCATTGTATGCTATTTATTACCAGTCTTTTACTTGCATTCCCCAAAACTGAACACAGCAATTTTTGATGTTCCATTATTAATGTCAGTATAGTAGAAAGATGTCTTTAGCATCTGTAAAATCATTTTCCTGTGCTATGCATCTCCTGAACATTCTTTTGGCTTTCACCACTGCTTTTTTAGTTTGAATTTCTCATTTCAAGTTAAGGTCACTATTACTCCAGTTTCTGTTTCTCTTAGTGTTGGTTACCCTTTCAGGAGTAATTGTTTCCGTGGGACTTCACCTTTCTGCTGGAGTGTTTAACTTGCATTTTTTAACAGTAGATACCAGCTGCCATCCATCATTCTAAACTGTAGGTTAATGAAAAGAAGAGACTCATCATTGTGTTTCCCTATATAGCCTTTAACCACCTATCCTAGTTCTTCCTTTTACTTCTCATTCCTTAAGTCACATACTGGGGAGGAAGTGTTCACTTTCTGAAATAAGTTAGTGCTCCCTCTTTCTGAAAGATTACATCTGATAGCAGAAAATAAATTCTAGATTATTCTCAGTCATCTGGTAAGATAGGGTTTGTGAGAACCTGAATGTCTTTAGGAAATGGATAGGTGAGGAATTCTCAGAAGAAAAACTGAAAATCTACTGTAGCATACAGGATAGTTCTTGTCTGGTGACTACAAATTCCCCACTACGTTGTTGTCTAAAGGGGAACTGCAGTGTAATTCTGACCAGCACAATGCCCCCAGCCAAGTGTTCATTTGTAATTTTTAATTTCCAGCTTTTATACTGCTGTGAAATAACTCTGTCATTGTTTTAATTTCAGTGAAACAATCTTTAAAGGATCCCTATGAACAAGGACTATCTGTTTTTTTAATCTTGTCATGGAGTTCTGTATAGTTAAAACTTGTCAGCAGCACGATAACTACGCATTACTAATTGTGATTTTTTTCTAACTCTGAACAATCTCTTGGTGGAAAATGTTCTGATACGATCTTTGTTTCTAGCAAAGCTAGATTTTGCCCATAATATACTGTTAGAGCACAGCTGATGCGATTAATCTGCCTTGGTTTTTCTACTCAAATCACAAGTTTCATTAATTTAGAATGGAAATCGTGAAAATTACTAAGTTTGAGAATCCTGGTTAACAACATATTTGTATCCTAATGTGTTACGCAGCCTTAAAAAGTGTTTGCTAAAGTGAAAACTAGTAGCAACTATGACAGTGTAGCCTTGTGTGCAACTGTGACAGTGTAGCCTTGTGTGCAACTGTGACAGTGTAGCCTTGTGTGCAACTGTGACAGTGTAGCCTTGTGTGCAACTATGACAGTGTAGCCTTGTGTGCAATTTTGTGAGTTTCTAGTCCTATTTTCCTTCAACCTTCCTTCCCTGAGTTAGCCACCATATGCTGATTTGTCCTTCCTAAGTTAGCCAGAGTATTCTGACTAGTGAATTGCTTTCACTAGCTATCAAGTTTCTTTACTTTTGGACTGCAAAACAAAGTATAGGTGTATGCCTCCAGGGAATAGCAAGAATGCATCTGCAAATGACCATATACAGTAAACGAAGTTGTAAATTTTGAGCCTGAATAACTATGAACTTGTTGGGTATAAAATAAAGTTACAGATATCTTGCTATATGTGTTTTCTTTGCGATCAAAAAACTTTCAAATGTGATATGCGAAATGATTTAAAAGCAAGAGAGGCAGATTCCTGAAGAAAGTATCATGAGATTTCATTCAGCCCATCATGGTGTGCAGTGAGGTAGCTGGCTAGGATAGAAATGCTAAAGAATGGAAGAAACTTTGGTCATGCTTTTTTAATATGTAAACATAGGGATCATTCTTTACAGAGGCAAATACATTCTGGAAAAGGAAATGTATTTAGAGTCTAGTTGTTCTTTAAGGAAAGTTATTGCAAAACATTTTGAAAATTATTGGATGAATTGGAAGCTGTTTGGAATCCAATTTTCCAAACTACAAGTCGTCTTCCTTAAAATGGCTGGTCGTCTCTTTCAAAGTTGTTAATATATATTTACAGTGTTTGACTTGTATCAGGATTTGTTTACCCTGCATTTAATCAGAGTTTGAATAAACCCTTACTGAAAGTGGTTTCTCTTCCAAAACAGTAGAATGGCTTTCAGCATACTACTTATCTATGGCCCTTATCCAAGGTCCTGAAAAAATAGTCTGTCATCTTTGATTGAACATCTAGATAAGTATGGACTTCCCTGGCATATGCATCATGGCTTTAGGAGGAGATTTAGTACTCTAATAGCCATTCCTACATTAAGAACACCCTGTACATTGATATGGAGTATATGTTGCTGACATGCTGTAATTATTGTTCTAAAAAGGGCTTTTAATCTGTCAGCCACTCTAAGCTGACTGGAAAATCTGGAAAGTCTAGGCTTTGGCAAGGACCAATTTAACTCATTATTGATCATCTTTAAAAGGGAGACCCTTTAAGGTTGAATCAAGCTCTGCTGTCTCAAGATGCTTTCATGACAACTGTCAGCCAGGGTTCAGTGCTTGGTTTTCTACCGCTTTCAGTCTTAATTAGTGACATAGCCCTTACACTGGCAGAGTTAAAGATTTCCATGCATTTTTTAAGGAAGGAGATCAAACTAGAAGTTTAAAAACGTTACTCGCTTGATTTCAGCAAACTCGGACACTGGCTAGAAACCAGCTCTCATAGGTTATAAGAATTGAGCATTCATAAGATTTCAGATCCTCTCAGTCATCCAACTGACTTGCTTAAACAGTAGTAATATTTCAACATATGGCTTAATACTTTCATTCATGCATCATGTGAGTTCCAGCTTAGATGGAGTACTTAAAACCCTTAAGCTGAGCTGTACACTTTGTAGTCTGCCTTACTTTTGAACCAGGGAAATCTATTGGGTTTAACATGCTTATGCATGAGATCAAATAATCAAAAGTGCTTTCAGTATTTGCAGTAAACTTTACACGTGGCAGAACTTTTGTGTTTTATCAAAAAAAACTATCCTGTTTCTTATAATGGGCAAAGTCACTTTATTATTGGCCACTCCTGTCTTCAAATGTTTACATCTAGCCAAGACTGTGTTATATACAGGAATAAACCTCTGATCTATTAGTGTTTCAGTCTAGCAGGGACGACTGGGGGTGCCCATCCTCAGGTGGACTGCTCTCACCATGATGCTGTCCATGCTCTGTGCCTGGTGGCAGCTGAGGACACACAGAAGGATGTTGCCCTTAGTGGGGGAACGGTGGACGACATTAGCTGAGTCACCTCAAAGGGAGGGTCAGTACACCAGCACATCCCCATTAAATGCCCTCAGATCAAACATCAACAGGCAACAGTTCAGAGACAGGAAAGATTAAAGTGTAAAGAAAAAAAAATCCAGGCACATATCATCATGCAGACCAGGGGCACATTAATCTCTTCACTACCCCCAACACTTTTTGGTATAAATCCAGGAGAGTTAGGCAAACCAGACAATCAAGAAGAAGCTGCAGCCTCCCCCTCCCAACAAAAAAATTGCATCTGGAGTACTGCCTTCCATCAGCTCTTAGGATATGACTCTAATGTTATCTTTATCTATTAAGGCACGGCCAAGTAGCATTTAAACTGGAAAAGAACCTGACATTGTGGCTTGCTGTTGCTAAAAAGGCCTGAAACAAGATCACTCTTGCAACATGGAATAGCTACATTGTATATTAAAATTAGTTCTTTTATATCTGAAAGAGTCCCATAAGTGAATTGGCCAACTTGAGGAGGCTGCTCTGTGGTGCCTTTCCTTTCCTTTTTGCTATAGGTTTATGACTTTTGACTCAATATATCAGTTTAGCAATGTATCACAATTAGTATTCAAACCAAACTATATGCACTACTAGTAAATTATTTTCTGGATAACAGCATTTGTTTATCATATGCGTTTAACTGGTTCTGTCTTGCTGGCTCTTATCTGGGAGTAAAACTTTCAACTAACATTTCCCTTTCCCCAGTGTTAGTTTTAACCTGGTGTTCTAATCAAGTAAGAAGAGGTGTGGGGTTTAGGGGGCACAGCCCCCCCCCAAAGACAATTTTGGCTTCCATTACTTTGGATAGGTTCATGGTTGATGAGTGCCATGTTTGATAGCTGAGGATGTTGTATGACCCAGACCCATTTAAAATTATCAGGACTTCAGTTTATGATTCCCAGCAAATTTTATATCATCATCTTACAAATATGATGACACAAGTTAAAAGCAAGCTGCTATGGTAAGCATGGGTCCTGCACACTGTAATCAGACTTTGAAACCATTAATTTCTTACGTAGAATCAGTTTACTAGATATCCTTTTTTTTTTTTCCAAACTCAATGGTTTTATATAAAAGAAATATAAGTTGCATTAACGATATTGTTTCTTTTAGTATACGCAAGTTATTTTTCCTTTTTCTTTTAGTTTTCAGAAAGAACGACCAGCTTTGAATGTTGTTATCTTCCCACTGCTGCATGAGGGCCTTGCTGATGATATTAGAGATGTTCCTATGATGCATCTGGATGAAATCACCTTATTCAAGAGTCGAGTTGCAGAACAACCACCCAGGCTGTGGTGGTGATACAAATTTTATGTCATCTTCCAGAATGTTATATTTCAGTTTTGAGATTTGGAGAACATCTATTAACTGAAAGTCCTCTTCTTCAGAAACAGTTTTGACAGAACAAACACATTTACTATTACAAACTTCATATAACAGAAAGCAGATAGTTTGTAACCTGCTATGCCTGCATAAGTTCTTAAATGTAACATTGTTTCTGTATGTAACTGTCATACTCTTTTGCTTATCGTTGTTTTGTATATACATTGTCTAACAAAAGAGGTGAGAAGTGGTGTATATGGTCTATTTCTGTATTAACAAAATCCATTTTTATTGTGATTTATTTCATTGTATTTGCATCACTGTTATAAAGTGTAAAATGCTTTAATTAAACTGTAATTTTGCAGTGCCATTGTATAGGAGATGCAGCATTCATATATGTGATAATATGGAATACATAACTTCCATGGATTTGGTTCACATGACAGACGTGTGGGTGTATGAATCAAATATCAGTATAAAAATAACATTTTGCTCAGGAATGGAAACTATATTTTATTATATACTTCTTCTCATTTATGCTCTCCGTACTACTAATGCACTGCTTCATCTTCAGTGACTAATATTATTTTGTAATTTGTCCTGGATAGCCTAGTGAGTTGCTGACATGATTTTGCTTTTCATCTTAGGCTTCTTCCCATAGGTCTTTGGGTCTGTAGAGTGCGGCAAATTGACATTTCATTTTTTTTCCCCAGATTTTTTTCTCTGTTCATTTATGAAGAGAGTACTCTGATCTGCTTTGTTCTTTGAGAATTGCTGGAGAGAATTTCTATACATTTTAGTGACTTCCTTTGAATTGTAATATTTGCTGTCTTCTAAATGAACTTTTACATACTCTATTTTGTTTCAGTTAAAGCAGTAGTTAAATTAGCTCTGGTTCCGTGGGTGGGGTATACTTTACAACAAATCAGTTTTTCACCTTTGTCAGGAAAGTTCCATGCTCAAGGACATCCTTGCATCCAGGCAAGGTATATTGTGATATAATGTTTTGGCTACATAGCAGCATTCTACTCTGGAGTCTTGTGGTCTTCCCCTGGTTTTGCAATTTGGAACTGAATTCTTCTTGTGATCAGTACAGTTTTGTTTTGCTTGTCCAAGTCTAAAAATTCATGTCTTTTGGTAGCCTTCGGATTATTAGATGTAACCCATATTGGCTCTGTTGTCTGGAGAACATGCATGATATTAATGACTCCCACAATTACCAGAGGTTCAGCAACATGCATGACATTAATGATTCCCACAATTACCAGAGGTTCAGCAACAGGCATGACATTAATGACTCCCGCAATTACCAGAGGTTCAGCAACATGCATGACATTAATGACTCCCACAATTGCCAGAGGTTCAGCCCTGCTACTTATTGTCAAAGGAGAGAGAAGCTTTGAGCCTACTTCGCAAAGATGGTGATTGTCACTAAAGTTTTACAAGGAGATTGCCAGGAAGGCCTTTCTTGCAGCCCAAGTCAGTTATCAGAGCAATGCCATAAGGACTAATACTCAAGAGGCCAGGTTCTGGCCTGAACCTTGTATTTTTTTAAACGGTTTTATTGTTGTTGCATGCAGCAGACAAAGTCAGTAACTTTATACATACATACATACATACAGTAATACTGTCCTCATAACATTAAACTTTTTCCACTTCTCTTTGTCCACCCAAGACATATAGCAGTATTCTCCTTATTTATTTATTTATTTACATTTATTGACCGGGAGTGTCCGACTGGACGTAGGTCCATTTTCAGCAGAGGCCCTGAGAGAAAAGCTCCACAGTTAAAATATACAGACAGTAGTTACATTGGATTTACATAGCGATTAACAATTTGATTAACATAGCAATTAATTACAAACATAGTTACAGATGAAGAACATAGTACATCAGTAGACAACTAGAATCTTTATCTGCGAAGTACATAACAGACATTAACAATTGTTACAATAAGAAGTTCCTGCTGTATAATAAGTAGGCTTATGAGCATCCGAGCTTGCTATAATCAAGGTAGTTAGTGGGGTGGAAAGAAAGGTAGTGGGTGATATTAGAGTGGGAGTTGCAAGGGCATAGCCAGCATGTTTTTAGGTGCACTTTTAGTAAAGTTTTGAAGTGGATGCATGATGGTATGAAGGTAATTGTGGGTGGGAAGGAATTCCATAATTTGGCTATGGCACAAGAGAATAGTGCTTCACCAGCAGAGTTATTGGCTGTAGTGATCTGCAAGTGATTTTTGTTGCTGGATCTTAGTGGTCTGGTGGTGCGATAGGGTTGGAGTAGATTCTGGAGGGATGGGATATTTAGTGGATGGTTTACTAGTTTGTGGGTGAGTGAGAGTTGATACCATTGAAGGAGGTAAGGGAGTTCAAGCCAGCCCAGTTCAGCAAGTGAGAGACAGTGGTGACTACGGTAGTATGCCCCTGTGGCGAATTTGGTGATTTTGCTGTAGCAGGTCTCTAGCTTGTTTAGATCGCATTGCTTTAGGTTGGTATATATTGGAGAGGCATAAAGTAGGGTAGAGATAAGGTGGCAATTTGCTACTGAAATCTTTGCTGCTTTGGTGAGCAGTTGCTTATTTCTATATAACGCTCCTAGTTTTTTGTGGACTTTTTTTATGGTCATGGGTATGTGAATGTCAAATTTTAGTTTGTTTCCACTCATAGCAATTTGGTGTGTTCTTTTGGGTGTATAGTGGTGTTGTCTTTTGCTGTGATGTTAAAGTGAGAGTTGTTTTGAGTATGTTTGGTGGGTTGGAAGATGAGTAGTTTAGTTTTGTTTGGGTTAAGTATTAATTGGGCATCGGATAACCAAGTTTCAACAGAGGAAAAGGCTTCCTGTGTGACTTTTTGCAGTTTGGGTAGGGACTGGCTGAGCAGATGATGGTTGAGTCATCTGAGTATTGTATGAGTGTGCTATGTTTGGTGGCAGAGGCTAGATTATTGGTGAAAATAGAGAAGAGTAGGGGTCCAAGGACGGATCCTTGGGGAAACACCATAAAGACAGGTAGTTGGGGAGATATGTCATTCTGCCATACAACGGATTGTTGGCGGTCAGACAGGTAACTCTGAAACCAGTTAGTGACTGATTGAGAGAAGGATAGGTTATTGAGGACAGAGATGAGTTGTTTGTGTGGGACCATGTCAAATGCTTTAGATAGGTCTGGGAAAGTAGCAGAGGAGAGATAGCCATTGTTTTTATGCTGAAGGATAGTGTTAGTAAAGGAGAGTAAGGCAGTGGTGGTGTTATGGTTTGGTCGGAAACCATGCTGAGTATTGGAAAGGAGGTTGTTAGTAAGGAGGTAGTCTGAGACCTGAGAGTGAATGCATCTCTCTGGTATTTTTGAGAGAGGAGAGTGAATAGCTATGGGGCAGTAATTGGTTAGTTCTGTGGAGGGGCCACCTTTCTGGAGGGAAATTATATGTGATACTTTCCATAGTGTGGGAACGTAACTTTCTGACAGAGATCTGTTAATCAAGATGGATACTGGTTAGGCCAGAGCATCAGCTGCGATTTGTAGGTATTCACTTGGGAGGTTGTCTGCTGCTAATTTGGTGGGCTTAAGTTTAGTTAAGAGTTTTTTTATGTTGGAGGTAGGTACAGGAGAAAAAGAGAAGGCAGTGGGGAGATTACTAGTTGAAGGTGTGGGTTGTGTTTAGCTAGTGATAGTATGGTTTGTGTGAAGTGTGTGTTGAATGAGGTAACAATATTTTCGGAGGAGTGAGGGATGTTAGGAGGAGGGGTACTGACTTTACCTTGGTGGAGGATGGAGTTTATGGAGGACCAGAATTGTTTGGGGCTGTGTTGGAAGGAGTCTAGGGCAGACTGGTAGTATTGGAATTTGTCCTGTTTTAGTAGCTTTTTGACTCTATTGCGTAGTTCTAGGAATTTCTGTCTAGTTGAGTGGGTTTTGGTTTTGCGCCAGTGCTCCCAGGCTTTATCCCTGTTTTTCATTTCTGACTTGGTGGTTTTCTGTAGCCATGGGGAGGGTTGTGCTTTGGTTCTGGAAAGTCTTATGGGGGCATGGTAATTAAGGATGCTCAGGAAGGTAGTATTAAAAAATTCAACTGCGTCATCAAGACTGAGGTACTTTAGAGGATGCTAGTTACATTCTGTGAGGGATGAGGTGAATGTGAGTGGGTTAAAGTTTAGTTTTTTACGTATTTGACGGTAGATGACAGGTTTAGCTTGGTATAGGTATTTTTTGAGTAGGAATGTTGGGGAGTGATTACTGAGGCTATCTGATAAGCAGCCTGTTATATATGACTGGGGGCTCTTACTGACTAGTATCCAGTCCAGGGTAGTGTGCTTGCTGGAGTTTTTATTTATCCTGGTTGGCGACTGGACTAGTTGGGTGAAGCCATGAAGGTTTACATGATGGTTGGATGGCTGCCAGAACAGGATTGCCAATCAATATTGAAATCACCTAAAATTATAGTTTCTTGGGGGGAGATGGTGGGTGGACCAGCTGAGGAGGTTTTCTAGTGGAGGGATGTTTTGGCCAGGTGGGCAGTAGCATCCAGTTATGTTCATGGTTTTGTTTTGGTTTATTTTGAGGTTGGTATATATTATTTCTTCGTTGCCTATTTGTGGAGCTGATGATTTTAAGATCTGGATGTGTAGATGCTGTTTAAATATTATAGCTACACCGCCTCCTTTCTTGTTTAGCCGGTCTGCTCTTAGTATGCCGCAACCGGTAGGGAGGATTTGCTCACTGGTAATGTGAGGTTTTAGCCAGGTTTCTGTCAGGATGACTATATCTGGGGAGTACAAGTCTATGGTGGCATGGAGTTCATGGACTTTGTTGGATATACTTCTAATGTTTAGACTTAGTAGAAGGAAGTCACTTGGCTTTATGTTTGAGTAATATAGTTGGTAGAATATGCGGGGGGTGCATAGGGATGGTTCTTGAGTTGGTGGGAGGGGAGCTGAGTGAGGGTGAGACATGAGTGGTGGTGTGAGTATTAGTACAGTGGTAGTGGGGGAATGATGGCGCTTTGGTAGGATGTAAGATATGCAAGGAGAGTGCATGCAGTGAGCATAGGTAAGGTATGCTTGTACATGTTAGCTGAGGAGGAGTGATAGTAGTGGGAAGATGAAGGAGGTAGTGTTGGGTTTAGCGCTGTGGTTGGCTATTGGAAAGATGGGAGGGGTTTGTGAGTGTAATAAAGGTAGGACCACTGGGGGCGGGAGGGAATGGGGGCAGGGTGGGGAGCGAAGCGGGTAGAGACCCTGTTAGCTGCTCTTATGAGGGGGCTGGAAACAATCGGGTAACAGAGTAAACTGATAAATGAACACATGATAGCAAATGTGGAGACTCAGGTAGGTACCCTGTATTTCCACAAACTATCAGCTGTGCCCCAGTTCAGGCAGTTTTAGTATGTTCTATGGCAGAGCCGAGCATGAGGTGCTCAAAGGGTGGTTGTAGTTTTAAAAATGGTGCCTGCCACAGGTAATATTTATTAATTTTGGGATTGGCTTAAAGTAATAAACAGGGAAGGGGGAGAACAAGGGTGTGAGCAGGCAGTTCTTTTGCTGCTAATGAGCCAAAGCAAAGGCAAGTTTGTGTTTAAGAAACAATCAGAATTGACCAAGGACTGCTCTGAAACTGTAAGTCATTTCTTAACCATTTCTCAGGTGGAAAAACAGGATAAACTTGTATCAGTAGGCTACAACAAACACACAGTATTTATCAGTTATGGATACTATTTGCTTTATTGCCAACAGTACTTTTAGGTCCCATAATAGTAATTAAGCAGCTACAGTTATGCACCTTCACCTTCTTTCATTAGTCATCATTTTCATACGTATTCTTATTCCACTTTACAGAGAACAAAAGCTGGATAACTGCAAATTTACCTTTAATCAAGAACCAAAGCACTCATAGATCATTTTATTATAGCTAATATTCAGTATATGATATTTGAAACCAGTGTAATGCTATTCAGACCTTGATCAGCAAACCCAAAAGCATCCTTATCAAACTTCTCATGCAGCATAAGCCTTTTTGTTATGTCCATGTCTTATTTATCGTCTGCAGCACTTCAGACCTTCTCTCCATAATACTCTCAGTTCACAAACAGGTAAGCTTGTACCCATAATGTTAGTGACCTGGGATAGTATAGGGCAAGTTAAACTGCAATTTTCTCCTGTTTACACTCTTAGGTCTCATAAAATGCATCTTATTTAGCATTGCCACTTCCAGATGGTAATAGTCTACAAACACTGCTTGACCTGCAGTGGCCATTGTTCACTTTGGTTGGTACAATGTTAACAGTACCTGCTATGTTTTATAAAATGCCTAGTTTTTTTTTCATACTCTAGCACAGTCTCTGTCAACTCCACTCTCTTTAGTCAGTTCATTGCATTCCTTAGCATTCCAAATTCCTTAGTAAAACCTGCCCTTTACATTGGATTTTTAGCATAACACACTTAATTCAGTTTTTCTTCTCCCTCCAAAATACTATGTATCCTCGGGTTAACCTTTCTTGTTTTGTTCTCTGTAGCAATTAGATTCTGTTCCATTTGGTCAGATTGCTTAATTGTAATATATTTTTAACCTATTTGTTTGCCTCCCCTAAGCTGTACTCCTATTTTTCTGTCTCTTCCATGTATACCCCTCAACTGTCCAGATTTTTTGCATCATATTTTTGGTCTGTCCTGCATAACATTTGTGGTTTTCTGGCAAATTACTTAGGATTAAAGTCACTCAATAATGACATACATTTAAGTTTCAGACTTCATACCTTTCTGAAAATGCATGTGAACACAAATCATGTTATTCTAGCAACTTTCTAAGTTTATAAGAACAGTATTTAAAATATGTCCCTGTTTTTGGGCATTTGCCCCATTATTTTAGGCTTTGTCCAGATTTCATGTGCTAAGAGGTTGAGAGGTATGCCTCCATGTAGTATCATAACCTGACCCACTTATCTACTGCCAATCCATTTTCTTTATTCATTTTGTACAGAGTGTACAGCATCACAATACTTTTCTCCAAAATTCATACACTTACTTTTATTGCTCTTACTTTATGCAATTTCATCTGTACAAATTGCTCATGCTTTACTTATTCTGGATAATTTATGTGTCCTCTTCCACCTTGTTTATGCCTGTGTTCCACCTTGTACATTATTTTCTTCACATTTTGTCAACACCCGGCTGGAGTAGAAGAGCCGTGTGCCTTCATCAAACAAATAATTTTAGTGTCACCCCTTTGGAGCACTCTTGGCATAACCAGTACTCACAATGTTTCATAAAACATTCTGCCATCTTTCTTCCCCATTGTTAATACGCATGTCCATTCAGCATTATACATGGCGTACTGTCACATCACGTATGTATTCTTCACTACTTTTGTTTCCAATTCTAGAGGCCCCACACTCATTTATCACAACTTACAATGTGAGAGTGTTCAATCTCGCCGTTTGTTCTTACACCTGGGTTCGGAGCCGATCCTCGGCTCCGTGTCGGCCGCTTGGCAAGCTCTGCATCGAGAAGAAGAAGCTCGAGACCAACCTAACTCCCACAATCCCCCTCTGCCTTTACCTCAGATCTAGTTTGCCGCTGCAACGTTCCCATCAGATTGATGAGCTCGAGCAACCTTAAGCTAAGATTTATAATTTTCTTATATTTCTTCTAAATTTTTTTTCTAAAAAATTGTCTTTAAGTGACTGTGTGTGTGTGTTAATAGTGTTTCGAGGAATTCTCAGTTCCGTATAAAGTCTTTTTATATACTTTATTAGAGTTTTCCCTCGGGGCCTACCCCACCCTTTAACTGGATTGACTACTGGATTGACTTTTTTTTACAGGATTTGACAAAAAGTTTTCTGGATTAGACAAAATTACTGGACTTGACATATTATTGACTGTTTCACTGTTAGCTATACCTAAATTTGTGACATGTCTGAGAAAGCTAAGTCTGGCTTTAAACGCTGCCACTGTGGGCAGAAGATGTCAGTTACTGATAATCATAGTTCCTGCATCTACTGTCTTGGCCCTCTCCATCTGCAAGAAGACTGCTCAAGCTGTCATTCTTTCAGTGGAAGGGTCATGACAGATAGGCACAGGAAACTTATGGATAGGGGTCTTCTAAAACCTACTTTTCAAGAGGCTCTGGATGCATCAGACCAGACATCCAAATCCTCGAAGGAATCGAAGACGTCAGAGCCCAGGTCATCGGCTCCGAGCTCTTCAGTTAAAGTTCGATCACCGGTTCCACAGACTTCGGGGCCGAGTGTTGAACTGTTGTCAGTTTCCGAGCCTCGAGTCTTGGAACCGGTGACGGAGCTTCCTCCCCCAGCACTGTTGAGGTCGGCTCCGTCTTCGATTCCTTCGTCGCGCTCTTCCAGGCCCCTCTCCGACACCGATGTGGACCGTGTGGTGCAGAAATTAATGGAGAATACGGCCTTATCCAAGCTCATCTCTGTCTCCTCCCAGTTGGTGTCGAGACTCGAAGGCCTTCCCTTATCTCCACCTGTTCCTCCACCGAGACCTATCCAGTCTTCGGAGCCGGGAGAGGCTGATCTGGTGATTGTGGAGCCCTCGGTGCCAGAACCGTCTTTTTCTCGGTCGGCTCCATTCACCTCGACTCCGTCGGAACCGGTACCGGAGTCTCGGAGCCGAAGATCCATCCTTGGATCCAGGACTGAGAGTCGGACCGATGTTTTGGTTCCGACGCTCCCTCTCGGGGCCTCGGCTCGGATCGACTCGGCTCCGTCCTCGGGGTCGATGCCTTCGGTGCCTGTCTCGGGGATTCTTCCGACTTCCTCGGAACCGGGAGATACCTCGACTCGGGACCCGGGGGCCTTCGACCTCATGAGGAAGGTGTTGTCTACTCAGACAACCACATCAGCAGAAACAGCTTCTCCTTCCCATAAAGGACTGTTATCCTCCTCTGCACCCACGGCTACATCTAAGCGTCGAGCACCTATGTCTCAACCACCCCTGGAGGGTGCCCCCCTCTTCCTCGGAGGCTTCTTCGGATGCCCCCCCCGAGGAAGTTCCGAGGAAAAGATTGTGTAAGAGGAGACACTTAGATTCTCCACAAGAATCGTTGACATCGGACACTGACTTGGATGAGTCAGAAGGGTCCCCAAAGTCACCCTCAGAGGATGTCTCTTTTTCTGACATCCTGGAGATCCTAAAGCAGAGAGGTGATTGGCAATCCCTCCCCCCTTCTGAGGATGAGTCAGTCTTGCTGAAGGCATTCGGTGCTCGCCCTTCCTCCTCCTGGGTCACTCCGCCCTTCAATGAGTTGATGGAGCTGATTGCTCGAAGGGCGTGGGAGACGCCTGACATGGTGGAGCCAGTCCCTAGAAAGCCTAACAAATATATTACTGCCCCTCAGGATAAGGCTTATCTGACAAAGGGAGTGCCAGTGGACGCTATGGTGGTGGCAGCGGCCACGAAAAAGGAGATGTCTGAATATTCCTCATCTGTCCATCCGCCTAACAGAGATTCTAGGACTATGGACAGGTATGGGAAGCGCATTTTTAGTTCAGCGGCTTTTTCTATGCGATCCCTGAACTATTTGACCCACTTCACACGGCTACAGAGGGATCTAATCAAAGAGTTGGGAGATACCCTCCAGGGTACTACAGATGCTGCTGTTTCAGAAAAGGTTACAGCACATCTCAATACCCTTACATCTATTGCAAACTCGTCCATGAGGCTGATCTCATACGCAGCCGAAGGATCGAGTAGGGCAGCAGCTTCAGCGATTGCTCTTCGTAGACAATCCTGGATACGCTTATGTTCATTTGCGGAAGCCTTCAAGTCTTCCTTTACTAACGCCCCATTTGATGGTGCCACTCTCTTTGGCCCCAAAGTAAAGGAGACCCTTACCTGGTGTGAGCAAGAGGGAAAGACTCTGTCTGCTGTCGGAGTCCGTTTTTCCACCCCATCCAGACCATACCCCAAAGGGCAACGTGGTGGAAAAATGTGGTTTCGAAAACCCCAAGGCTCTTTCCCAGGCACACAGGGTGATGCCCCCTCTAGAGGTAGAGGAGGGGGCAGAGGTGGAAGACACCGCCCTGGTGGCAGAGGGGGTCCGCAAAACCAAGGTGACAGGGATACACCCCCTGGGAAACCTTTCCAGCACTCCTGAGAGTTGGCCCGACTGTCCTGCTCTGGAGGCAGTCGGGGGTCGCTTAGCTTTATACCCTCAGGCCTGGCAAAATCCTACATCAGACAATTGGGTAAAAAGCATTGTTACCAGAGGCTACAGAATACCCTTCCTATTGCCCCCAATTCCACAGAAAAGACTCCCAGATGTGCCGCCCCATCTGCGAGACCCTGCAGCTATAGAAATTTCAAAGCTGCTAGAAAAAAGAGTAATCCAACCAGTCCCAGCGGACCAAAGAGGATTCGGAACTTACTCAAGGTTCTTTTTAGTTCCAAAAAAGACAGGGGACTGGAGGCCGATTCTGGACCTAAGCAATCTCAATACCTTTGTCAAGAAAGAAAAGTTCCGGATGGTCACGCTTCAATCGATCCTTCCATTTTTACAGAAGGACGACTGGATGTGCTCAATAGATCTGAAGGACGCATACTACCACATCAAAATGGCCAGGGCGTCCAGGGATCACTTGCGCTTCCGGCTGGGAGCCAGCCACTTTCAGTTCCGAGCCCTGCCCTTTGGTCTGACCTCAGCCCCCAGGGTTTTCACCAAATGCATGGCAGTGGTAGCGTCTCACTTGAGACGCCTGGGATTCCAGGTGTTTCCGTATCTGGACGACTGGCTTCTTTCTGCCACCACCCAGCGTCAGCTGATTCAGGCCAGGGATTACACACTGCAGCTTTGTGTTCATCTCGGAATTTCCGTAAATTTCGAAAAATCTTTACTACAGCCATCACAGCATATCTCATTCATAGGAGCAGAATTGGATACGCATCGTTTAATTCTAAGACTTCCTCCAGAAAGGGTAGCCTCACTACAAAGCCACATATCTCTTCTTCTGTCATCCAGAAAATCCCCAGCAAAACTGGTTCTGAAGGTTTTGGGTCTCATGGCAGCTTCTCTCATTGCGATACCATTGGGAAGACTGCACATGAGAGTTCTACAATGGCTACTGTTTGCACAATGGTTGTTCCAACAGCTACCTCTGACACACGAAATTCTAATCACAAAGACATGCAAATCACACCTAGCCTGGTGGCTCCGGACTTGCAATCTTTCCAGCGGAAGACCATTTGTGCTACCCACGCCGACAGCTACGGTGACCACGGACGCTTCCCTGATAGGGTGGGGGGGCATCTTTCAGGGACAGACAGTCCAAGGTGAATGGACCAATTTAGAGTACAATCTGCACATCAATGTTCTAGAGTTGAGGGCAGTGTTTCTAGCATTACAACACTTTGCTCCCCTTCTTCCTCTAGGGACTATTGCAGTTCAGACGGACAACATGTCCGTAGTCTGGTACATAAACAAACAAGGGGGAACCAAGTCTTATCAGCTATGCAGAGAGGCCATGAGAATCTGGCAATGGGTGGAGTCCACGGGTCGCTTTCTGATTGCAATGCACATCCCGGGGTCATCCAACGTCATAGCCGACAGGTTGAGCAGAGCAATCCTGTTGCCTCACGAGTGGTCCCTCAAACAGTCAGTTGCGAAGGAGATTTTTCGCAAATGGGGCCAGCCTTCCTACGATCTTTTTGCGTCTCCAATGAACGACAAATGCAGAAGCTATTTTGCCCTATTACCCCCTCCAGGGGAAGTCCCCAGGGACGCTCTGGTTCACGATTGGCCCCCGGGTCTCCTGTACGCTTTTCCTCCCTTTCCCCTGATTGCAAAGTTTCTGCAGAAAGCCAACAACCTGCAAAGGACGATTATCCTCATTGCCCCATTCTGGCCTCGTCAAATCTGGTTTTCCTTTCTTCTGGCACACCGCATTCGGGAACCCTGGATCCTGGACCCGGAGCCGGATCTACTGACCCACTCGTCAGGGGCTCCCCACCCCTCGCTACTTTCACTCCAACTAGCAGCTTGGCTGCTCCGCTTCCCTACTTAGCCAGGTCTGATCTTCTTTCACCTGCAGTTCAGAATATACTAGTGGCTTCTCATAAAGCTTCCACTACAAAGACTTACACTAGTAAATGGAAGCGTTTTGTTTACTGGGCAAATACACAGCATTTGGACCCTGTTATAGCTCCGTTAAATAAGATCTTGGAGTTTTTAACCGAATTGTTCCACCAAGGAGCTTCTCCTGCCACTTTGAGAGTGCAATTGGCTGCCATTTCCAACTTTCATGTGGAAGAATGTGGGGCTCCTATTATGGCTCACAGACTTTGTAAGGCCTTTCTGAAAGGATCTTTCCGTATTAGACCACCAGTTCGAACTCCTACATCACCTTGGAATCTGAACCTTTTATTATCTAAATTGATGCTACCACCGTTTGAACCAGCCTCTTCTTGTCCATTGAAATATTTGTCGTGGAAGACCCTCTTTTTGGTGGCCATTACATCGGCTAGACGGGTGTCAGAGCTTCAGGCTCTTTCTATTAAACATCCTTATTTGATCTTTCACTCTGATAGAGTATCTCTTCGCACTAATCCTTCCTTTCTCCCCAAAGTTTGCTCCGTTAATAACATTAATCAATCCATTGAGCTCCCTACCTTTTTCAAAAACCACTCCAATAAGTTGGAGTATATGTTACACAAGTTGGATGTTCATAGACAACTTAGATTTTACCTGGATAGAACAAAGGATCACAGGAAAACAGATCAACTTTTTGTAGCCTTTGCAGACAGCAGGAAAGGTATAGCAGTTACTAAACGAACCCTTTCCAAATGCCTAACTGATTGTATTATATTTGTTTCTGCTACTTCAGAACAAACTTTACCTGTCAAACCCAAGGGACACTCTACAAGATCAGTATCTACATCCCAGGCTCATGCAGCTCGCTTACCATTAGACACTATTTGTGCAGCTGCCACTTGGTCTAAACCACATACATTCATTTCTCATTACAAGGTAGACAGGGTTTCTAGGGACAGGGCAACCTTTGTTTCCACTGTGCTCAAGAACGTTCTCCCATGAGTTCCACAGGAACATGGAGCTAGGGACGCTACCCAGGTGTAAGAACAAACGGCGAGATTGAACACTCTCACATTTAGAAGTTATGTCCTTACCATAACGTTCCATGTGGAGTGTTCATCTCACCTTTGTTCTTACATTCCCACCCTCCCACCCTCAGGAAGAACGTCCAGTTTGGTGTCTGCTTTGGTTTCTTCTGCTTCTGCATTACGCAGTTGTGTATATATGTATATATATATATATATATATATATGTTTCTTTCAGTTATATTGTTTTTGGCATGAATGTGTTACTCTCTCTGTTGACTGCTGGTTTGCTTGCAAACTAGATCTGAGGTAAAGGCAGAGGGAGATTGTGGGAGTTAGGTTGGTCTCGAGCTTCTTCTTCTCGATGCAGAGCTTGCCAAGCGGCCGACACGGAGCCGAGGATCGGCTCCGAACCCAGGTGTAAGAACAAAGGCGAGATGAACACTCCACATGGAACGTTATGGTAAGGACATAACTTCTAATTACTGACTTATTGTACGTCCTCTAGATTTGTATTCTTTTGTATAAGCCTAATTATCTCACCCCACCTGCTGCCCCTTGTTACACACCATTTTTTTTCCTTTCGTCTTAACTAATGTATTAAATGAAGCCTCACTGCTATAAATGCATTACATTATTAGCATTAGGTGTACTTAAACAATAGTGCAAACAGTTAAGTAGTCGCACAGACTTCACTAAACCACATCATCCACTCAGTAAACCCATTCTTAAGCCTCACTTTTATTTAACATCAATATTGGGAGCTTGTTCAAGAAAAAATAGTTATTGTTGTATCTGATTACAGTGGGAGAAAAAGGAATGTCATCACCAGAATTGTTTAGAATAATATTTCTTAGTTTTTCAACCATTTCAGTGTAAAGATAATTACAAGCTTTTTCCAGGTTGAACATGCAAGCAAATCATTATATACACGAAGAAACTTTCCTCTTAAAGGAACTGGTTAGCTTCACCAAAAACTTTCTAGGTAAATGAATATGCAAACTAATTACCGTTTCTGAAGAAGACCCTCTTCTAAAAGGCAGTGATTGACTTTTCTGAGTGCTTTCTAGACAGATGCAGTGATTAACTTTGTTACACATGAGTGCATTTTAGGTTTATATCTATTCTCCGACATCAAACATTTAACTTTTCCATTTCCAAATTAGTAATTTTCAATTGACTTTCTTAGTTTAATGATTTCAGTCTAAAAATGAGTACAAGCCTATTCCAGGTTGAACATACAAACTAATTATATAACTCAGGTTGAACATACAAACTAGGTGTTAAGTGACCCTGTTATCAGAAACACTGGAAAAACTTCAGTCATTTTCCAGACAAATGCATCAATTAATGTGCCATGTAGTATTGCATTCTAGTTAAATATTCATTCTCAAGGCTAAAATATAATAATTTTGCATTCACATTGATTTTGGGTACTTCTGAGAGCATTCAAAAAAGCAATAATTTATTTTCAAACACTGTAGATATTGTCAAATCAATAAATTCAAGAGGCATTATCTGGTTGACAGACTGAACTGTCTCGTAAAAGGTGTCAGCACATTTGTATTTCACATGCACATTTCTTTTACATAAATCTCAGCTTATTAATACTGTCCCTTAAATAAACTTTTCCTGTAGTCACAACTTCAGATAGAAGAAAAAAGAAAGATAGCATACTTCAGACTTTGCAGAAGCCTTCAAAACTTTATATTCAGATGAAGCAATTTTACCATTCTTATTTTCATCAAATCTAACACTCCTGTCTTCATCAGTAATTTACCCATTCATCTGACCCTTCACCAGTGTTCCACTTTTAGGGATAAAAAAAATCACAGGACTCCCCAGTATGAGCACAAGCACAGTGATATATTCTCAGCTGAATTCAGTTTTTCTTCCCAGTCATCCTTGGCCTCCACTAATGTATCCATATCTGTTATTTTCACAGGCTTGTTCTCTTTCTGTTTGACATACATTTGAGTCAAGCATATGAGCCATTTCTTAATTTGCTGGATGCACTTCTCTGGGTCATTAAAAGTCATCATTCTGCTATTCCAGTACACTTTCAACACTGCTGAGAAGAGCCATGTAAACTGCAATTTTCTTCTACTATGGTGTTAAGTCTCTTAAAACACAGCCTATGCAGCATTGCCATGTCCAGATACTACTACTGTATAAACACTGTTGAACCAGCAGTGGACTTTGCTCACCCTGGTTGTCACAATGTTCACAGTACTTGCTTTGTTTTAAAAAACTATGTAAACACCTTTACCTATTTTTTTTTCCATACTTTAGCACAGGCTCTGGCAACTCCACTGTTTTAGTCCATTCACTGCCTATTGATTTGTTGGTAAAACCTGCCTAGTACACCACTGGACTTGCTAATTCAGTCTTTCTTCCCCCTCCAAAATAGTGTCATCAAGTTCACCTCTCTTGTTTTGTTCTCTGTAGCAATTAGACTCTGTTCCATTTGGTCAGACTGCTTAACTGTAATAATGGCTTTTTTTATTCCAAAACAGGAACTTGCCTGATGGCTCATTTACCTTCACTCAGCTGGCCCATTCATTCCAGTGGGATGGAAGTTGGGTATTCTCAGACTAGGCAATACTCTAAGACCAATTAATTCCTGCCCAGGATCCCCATTGCACTGCGTGTTCCCTCGCAGGAGTTGTGTGATAGGGAGCCATCCAGTTTCCTGGAACTGGGGACAGCATAACCCCCTTTGGCTGCTCCTCCAAGCCTGCTGTTCCTTCAGAGGGGAAGCATGCATCTACATGCTGGATGTTCTTCGTGTTTCACTGTTGCAGTCATCACATTTGGGTTATCTGCTTGCAGTAGCCCTCAGTTGGCCTGATTATCAAACTCTTGGGTCCTGTGTTGGTTGCTGTCTCATCTTCCGTGACGTCAGGTCATCAGGGGTATAAAGCATGCAGCCGACGCCATTACACCAGTCTTTCTTGCCGTGCGGTGCCTGAAGCAGAAGCAGTTAGCAAGTGCTGGTCGGCCGACTCCTGAAATTTTCGTTTTCGAGTTTCAGAACCGAAGTCTTCAACAAAAGCTAACTACCCCATTGGGGAAACTTTGTCTTGCTCTAAACCGATGTCAGTAAAAGTCAATAATTGTATTTCTTGTGGAAAGCAAATACCTCATAAAGATTTTCATTCATACTGTATTCCTTGCCTAGGCCCTGACCACGACATACCTCGCTGTCAGTTTTGTGCCTTATTTAAACAACAAACTATTCATTGTTGGTATATTTACGCTTCTAAATATTTTGGTACTCTGTTCAATTATACAGATATGTCTTCGGTAAACCATCCGACTACCGGCATTCTGAAAAAGCGCAAAGATAAAGACAGAGACAGGCCGCCTAGTTCCAAAGCTGCCAAACGATGCTTCTCCTAAGCCAGTCACCAGTTCGCCGGTACTCAGTGAGGCACTTTCGCAGCCCCTGATACCCGCTACTTCAGATTCCTCTACTGAGACCCATTTGGAGTCCGGTATGCCGCGAGATGCTTCATCTGTGGAACCTGCGGATGTCTCTACCTTGGATGGGTCCGGAGCTGCTGTGCAGGCACCAGCTTCTGAGGGTGTATTCAGGCCTACTGACTTGCATATGAAACCGACGCCATCTTCTTCAAGCCTAAAACTTGAACCATGCCTAGAAAACCGATGCGTAGACCACATGGTCAGGCCTCTGTGCCTAAAAAACAAATGATAAGAATGGCTGAAGACTTTATTACTTTAATCAGGGGAAGCCAACCTTCCCTCTCTGAGAGACCTAGGACTGAGTTTGCTTATGATACTTCTGACCAAGATTCTGAAATTTCTGTTAACTCTGATGACCAGGATTTACCCTTATCTACCTATGAGGATTCTGATGCAGAGGACTCTATTCCCTCTGCTCCCCCCCCCCCCAAGAGGATTTCTCTTTTGGTGAAACCTTGCATACTCTTAGGGAGCATTTTCATTGGAAAGCCAGGATTACTCTGATTCTAAAAAGAGGCTTAAGGATTTCTTACTCCTGCCCCAGCACAAGCCTTTAGCTATCCCTACTGTACTAGACATTGTTGTTGATGCCTTTTCGGAATCTAGCTTGGCCCCTGACTCTCTACCTCCTCTTCCTCCGAGAAAACCTGATGGATATTACAGGGTTCATGACTCTCACAAGTTCCTTTTTAAAAATCCTTCTGCGGATCCTGAGACTATTTCACAGGGACCAAAGGGCATTAAGGCTACTACTGCCAAAAATCCTACCCCCTCTGATAGAGACTCCAGGGTGCTGGATAGATGGGGTAAGAAGGTATACACTTCTGCAACTTTGGCCATTAGGGCCTTAAATCGCCAGTTTCATATGTTAAAGTAGCAGCATATTATTGGATTGCTTAAACAGAAAATGATATTGATTCCTGACTGTGCTGAAAGTAAGGATTTACAGGATTTAATGCATTCTGCTGAACAGGTTGGAAAACATACTTTGCAATGTGGTTTTGATTCACTAGAGGCATCTTGCAAGGCTGCTGTCACTGGGGCTGTACTTAGAAGGCATGCTTGGCTTAAGGAGCAATCCTTGGCAGATCATGTTAAAGCTAAATTGCTGGATGCTCCCTTAAATCAGGACCACTTGTTTGGCAACAAAGCAAAAGAAGTTCTTAAAAAGATGGAGGTAAACGCTAAATCTATGCAAACTGTTAAAGATTTCCTACAAGTACAGCCTCCAAGATTTAGTAGGCATTGGCCTTCTAAGAATTGGTCCTTTTCTGCCTCTTCCAGGCCTTCTCAGTCCAAACCCAGAACCAGCAGAACACCCAGGCTTCAGTCCCAGAGTACACACAGGACTAAGCAGTGAAGGGCTCCCACTTCCAAATCAGGGAGTAGTAAGACTCCCCCTATGGGAAACTGTCTCAATGACTTAACTTTAAAACTTCCAAGCACTTCTCAACTGACTGCTCCTTTAGGGGGAAAGATTGCTCTGCAGGCAAAAAACTGTGAACTCATTACCCATGACAAATGGGTTTTAAATATAGTTTCCCAAGGATACAGATTTCACTTCCAAACGTTACCAACCCCAAACAGTTGGACAGATCTACCCCCAAATCGGTGGGCAGAGGCTCAAAAGCAAGTACTTTCTCTCTTAAGCATAAAG
Source organism: Protopterus annectens (assembly GCF_019279795.1). Taxonomy (NCBI): domain Eukaryota; kingdom Metazoa; phylum Chordata; order Ceratodontiformes; family Protopteridae; genus Protopterus; species Protopterus annectens. Next base: position 380,823,910 of record NC_056746.1, read on the forward strand.
GCTATTCAAACTGAACCAAAAGAGGAAAAGGGACAAGGTTTCTACTCAAGCATTTCCTGGTACCCAGAAAAGACAACTCATGGCGCCCTATCCTGGACCTTTCTATCTTAAACACCTATTTGGTGATTCCAAAATTCAAGATGCTAACTCTTTCCCAGTTGCTTCCTATGTTAGGAAAGATGCCTGGTTGGCAACACTGGATTTAAAGGAAGCCTATCTGCACATCCCAATCAGGGAATCTTGCAGAAGATACCTATGCTTCAAAGCAGGCTACATGAACTATCAGTTCTCTGCACTGCCCTTTGGCTTATCTAATGTGCCCAGGGTATTCACAAAGTGCCTAGCTCCAGTCATTGCATTTTGCATGCAAAGAAATATTCAAATATACCCATACCTGGATGATTGTCTAATTCAGGCAGAAAGCCAGGACATACTTTTGAATCATCTGACATTTGTACAAACATTGCTAACTTGTCTGGGGTACACCATAAATGAAAACAAATCACATCTGGTACCCTGTCAACAAATTGTATTCCTGGGAGCAAGCTTGAACACAACTTCCCAGATGGCTTTCCTCACGCCAGATAAATTCATTTGACAACTTACTTCAAACTAGTGGCCACAAAAACCCTGCTATCTGCAAGGCAAATACTGCAAGCCTTGGGGTTCATGGCCTCCTGCATTCTACTAATTCCATATTCAAGGCTGCATATGAGGAAACTACAATTGTATCTAAAAAGCCTATGGTGTCAACATTCTCAGGATCTAGAAGCAGATTCCTATCATACCTTGCCTATGGTTAGAATTCCTTTGGTGGGCAGAGGCCTGCCACCAAAACAAGGGACTACCATTCACTCTACCCCCTGCCGCCCAAACCCCAACAACAGGTGCATCAGACTATGCATGGGGGGCTCACCTGTCAGGGAAGTGCATTCAGGGCAAATGGAACCCAAGTCAAATGCACCTGCATATCAATCAAAAATAAATGTTAACTGTACAGAATGCTCTGACAGCCTTCAAAGACCACATTCTTCCAGGACAATTAATGGTAAAGACGGACAACACTACTGTTATGTGGTGCATAAACAAGCAGGGGGGTACCCATTCTTACCCTCTCTGCATACTAACCATGGCTCTGTGGAACACAGCCTTGAGCTACCAAATGCATCTACAGGCTCAATTCTTGCCAGGAAAACTAAATACACTGGCAGACGAACTAAACAGAAATCTCATGGACCCACATGAGTGGAAACTGGAACCAAAGACTTTCAACATGTTGATAAACAAATGGGGGAGCCCAGATATAGACCTGTTTGCCTCCCCCCAGAACTACCAATTGGACAAATTCTGCACAAGGACTCCCCCACAAACAAGCTTGGAAAGTGGATGCTCTGTCCTTCAGCTGGAAATATCTATCGCTTTATGCCTTTCCTCCTCTGCCTGTCCTCTCCAAAGTACTGCTAAAGACCAAACAGGACAGACCAAGGATGATACTGATTGCACCAGACTGGCCATGCCAACACTGGTTACCCCTTCTTGCGCAGTGTGTCACTGCTAGCCCCATGGCACCTGCCTCAGACCCCTACCCTGTTGTCACAGCAGGAGAGCCAGATTCTGCACCCCCAGCTTCAAACCCTGAACCTGGCAGCCTGGCTAATTACATAATCTCTCTGTTACCATCCCTCAGTAAATAAGTGTTGAATGTCATTTTGGAGTTCAGGAGGCCTAGTACTAGAAAATCTTATGTTGAAAAATGGAAAAGATTCTGTGCCTGGAAACAAACTCAAGGGATGGCCACAGCAGCTCCCAATTTACCTCAGATTCTTCAATACTTAACTGAGATGCTTCACAAGGGCCTTTCCTTTTCCGCTATCAAAATTCACGCCTCAGCCATTTCAGCTCATTACAACATAGAACCACCCCACCTTTCTCACCCACTGCTCAAGCAGTTCCTCAGAGGGGCCAAAAACTTAAAGACCACCCAGGAGAGCCCCAGTTCCAGCCTGGGACCTTAACTTTGTACTGGAAAAACTCACTCTTCCTCCTTTTGAGTCAGCTGCAGAGTTAAAATTCCTTTCTTGGAAAACAGCTTTGTGTTAGAGGGGAACAAGATCTTACAAACTCTACAGAATAGCAATGACAGCCTGGAACTGGCATTCCAACACAAAATGTCACTCAAAGCTGGTTACATTCATTCAGAGCTTAACACATTAGCAGGCAACTAAACAGGACAAATAGAGACTTTCATAAGTGGATGTTATAGCAGGTCATCTTCCTTCAAATAGTACACAGATTTATCATCCCTCAGACAGGTTTGTTTACTTCAATAGAAAACAGACAGCTTGCTCGGTTTTGGTCAAGGCATCCTTGCAAAGAGGCTTGGACAACAGATGCCTTTTCCATAACATAGACAAGGTGATATATTTATGCCATTCCTCCCACACCCTGATCCCCATCGTAATTCAAAAAGCAATAAAGGAATGACCCACAATGCTGCTAATAATACCATTCTGTTTTAGGCAGCACTGGTTCTCCCTAATCAGCAAAATGGCAGGAGGGCATAACCCATTGTTTCCGGCCATGGTGGACTTTCTGCCAAAGTGCAGGGGGTCCTTCATACATCCCAATCTGCAGAAACTGCAGCTCACAGTTTGGATGATATTTTTGGCACCAGTACTCAGAAGACATGCTTAAAATTGTCAAAAGAATCAAGGAAACCTAGAAGCTTTTGTATATCAAATTTGGAAAGGTTTACCTTTTGATGTCAAGGCAGAAGCCAAGACCCATCCAGTGTCAGGCTGACTGTGGTTCTCCAATACCTTAGTGATTTTCTGAAGTGTAACTAGCATACTTGTCGATTAAAAAGAATCTCTGTGCCATCTCTATCTGTCTCTCAATGGGGCCACCATTAGCAAGCCTACTACCACTCAAACAATATTTCATTGTGGTATCTCACATCAGGCTACCCAGGAAGATGGCAACACCCCACTTAATCTCAGTTGTTTGCTAGAGAGCTTGACTCAAGCAGCTTTTCAACCATCAGTCTCCTCACGTAAAATTCCTAATTTGAAAGGCAGTCTTACTGGTAGCTCTTACCTCAGCTAGAAGAGTGTCAAAAATACATGCCCTTGTATGTGTATCACTTTTCTTGATTTTCCACAGAGGCAGTCACTCTTAAGAACTAACCCAACATTCTTGCCAAAGGTAATGTCAATGTTTACTGTCAGACTATCCAGCCCCCTCCCTACTTTCCTAATCATCAAAACAGCAGGGGGGGTTACTTCACTGAATGAATATGCTCATTCAACTTGATTCCACCTAGGTAAGATAGAAGACTTCAGTAAGAAAAAACAGTTGTTTTTCTCCCTTTTAGAAAAGAAAAAAGAGCACCTGCAGTCTAAGCAAACTGTCTAGAAGTAGCTATTGCATTAGGTCCAGTTCCGCTACATGAGCAAGGGAAAGCAGCTGACAGGTACTGTGAGTGAAAGCCACAGTGTCAGAGTTGGTGCTACCTCCGTGCCTCTTTGGCTTTTGTACAGGAAGTAGACTGCCAGTCTACCCTAAAAACTGCCTCCTGGACCTCAGTCTACATTTTACTAAGCATAAAAAATTGTACACTCACTCTCAGGCTAGAGTTGGTTTTGCCAAGACTATTCTGCAAGGCCAACCTTCTGCTTCAACCACCCTTTCTACTTAGGTTCTGGGAGTACAGATGTGTAGGTGTTATAGTGATAGATATTCTAACAGACTTATGTTGCCGTATTAGTTCCCTCCTACTTTCCCCTCTAGAGAGGTAGAGGTTCCCACTTTTATTAATCTAAGGTAGGGTAAGGACTGATAGGAATGAGTTTATTGTTAGCTTACTCAGCTGCTACAATCTCCTGAATCATCAAAGGACTTACCTATAACCTTAGACTTTTTTATGGCTGTGCCCTGTGGTAGTCTCTAAAAATAGGGCAGGAAGGCTCTAAAGATGGAGTAGGCATATATTCCACTTATACCGACATACTAGGACATATCCTGAAGTGGGCATACTTCATGCTTTGGGGGAGGAACCTGAGCTCTTGTAGACTGGCTAGATGGACAGGACCCTAGCAGTGAGGTCCCAGAAGTAAGGAGTATTACAACAGTGATTTATCTGAATCTCTACCATTATGTACACAATTGTACTATATTTTTCTAAGTAAGCCTAAGTATACTCATATATTTCATCTTTATGTGAATGTTGACTATTTTAATACTTTTTAAAGCTTTAGTTATTTTCTGTACTCATTCAGTACAGTAAATTGCTATATCCGACTGTGGGCACCAAATTGTAGATCCTTATTAAAGTTTAGTTTTCATTATAGTCTTGGATAAATATGGAATGATTTCTGGACACTTGGGAGTAATGTATCTTAATGCAGACTTTTGAACTATTTAATTGGAAGTGTATGCTTTAAATCTAAATTTGTTTTTGAATGTCCTTCCTTTATTTACAGTGGTTCCAATATCCTCATAAGTGTTAACTGTTGATGTTCTTTATGTTTCACTGTTGCAGTCATCACCTGTGGGTTATCCCTGCTGTGGTAGCCTTCGGTCGGTCTGAATACCAGAGTAAATGTTTTTGTGCTCCAGCTGCCATCGCCTGTAGTCTAACGTCAGGTCATCAGTGCTATAAAGCAAGGCAGCTGACATCATTACATCTGTCTTTCCTGCCATGGAGCCCATAGCAGAAGAAGTTTGCACGAGTGCCGATCAGAAGTTGAATTTCAGCAGAAAATGTCTAAAGCTAAGTACCCCGTTGGGGACCCTTTTTTTTCCCTCTAACCGATGTCTGAAAAAGTTAACAATTGTCTCGTCTGTGGAAAGCAGATCCCACACTGAGACTTTCATTCTTACTGCATCACTTGTTTAGGCCCAGACCATGACGTCCCTTGTTGCCAGTTCTGTGCCCGCTTTAATGTGAGAACCATTCACCATAGAGCTCTTTTTGTAGACAGTTATTTTCATGTTCCATCTTCAAATTCTGTTATGGTATCCATCAGCCAACAGTCTGTCGACATTCTGAAAAAATGTAGAACTAAAGATAGAGACAGGCCACACAAGGCTAATCCTTCCGATGACAGTACCGCTAAGCAAATCGTCAGTTCTCCGGAATTCAATAAGGCACTTTCGCAGCCTCTGATAGCCGACTCGCTTTCTATGCAGGCCTCTGCCGAGACCCTTTCAGAGTCTGGTATGCTGTAGAAATCCACTTCATCTTCTGAGCCTTTGGCTCTCCCTGCCTTGGTTGGGGGTCCGGAGCCTCGATGCAGGCACCGGCTTCCAAGGAGGCATTTCGCACTACCGATTCTAGACAAAAAACATCTTTGCATCCAACTACCACTTCTCAGAGACTAACGGATTCTCTCAGGCCTAGAAGCCAGGCCACTCCTAGGAAATCTGCTTCTAGCCACCATCTTGCTACTGCTCCCCCACCCCAAGCTCAAATGCTTAAAATAGCAGATGATCTCATCTCCCTTATCTGAGGTACTCAGGCCCCCACTCCAAAAAGGAAAAGGCATCCTTCTCCAGAAATTATGACAGACCAAGAGACTGAAGAATCTGATTATTCTGCTTTTGAAGAGGAACAACATCCCTTAACTGTTTATGAGGATTCAGATGCAGAGGAATCCATCCCTTCTGCTTCCCCTCCAGAGGACCTCTCCTTTGGGGAAACCCTTCACTCTCTCAGGGAACATATTCAGTGGGAATCTCAAGACTTCCCACAGTCAAAGAAACGTCTTAGAGAGATGTTCTTCGTTCCCCATTGCTGCAGTCCTTACTATAGGGTATAGTCCGCTGTCCAGTCGGCCCGAATACCAGAGTGGTCCGATGCAGAAGCAGTTTTGCGGAGTGCAGGTTGGCGCTGAAATATTTAACATTTTGGTTTTTCTTGCCTCAGTATTTAACCGGATGTCAGAAAAAGTGAATAACTGTATTTCTTGTGGGAAACAGATACCTCATAGGGATTACCATACCTTGTGTATACCTTGTTTAGGGCCTGAGCACGACGTTGTTGGTTGCCGCTCTTGTGCTAGGTTTAACAAACGCACTATTAAGAGGAGGTTAGACTGTGCCAGGTTAGTGTTTGGGAAGCATAAAATGCCGCCGGATGCTCCGCGCCCCGCCGCCAAGAGAAGCGGGTTGATGAACCGCAGTCCCAGACGCCGGTTCTTTAGAAGGCTCAGTGGAGCCAGAGGTTTTGCCAGGAGTTTCCATGGAGTCTCAGGCAGAAACTTTACTGTTACAGGATGTGCCTTCTCAGGAGGTAGGCCAGGCTGAGGGGCTTCTCAGGTAACTGTTCTTCCCTCTCTTCCCAAGGTAGTTAGAGCCTCCTTCTGTTGCTAAAACTTCTTTGAGAGGTAGGCCAAGTTCAGCTTCAGTGGGGGCTTCTCCTAGCATTTCGGTTCTGTACCTAAGAAACATATGCTTAAAATGGCAGAAGATTTGATTACTATGATTAGAGGTTCTATGCCCCCTCCTGATAAGAGGCCTAGGGTGGAACCGAGTTTGATAGTTTTGAACAGTGTTCAGAGGCTTCTGAGTCTTCTGCGGAAGATTTGCAGGAGTATCCTACTTATTCTGATTCAGATGTGGATGATTCCACTCCTACAGCTTCTCCTCCTGAGGATTTCTCATTTTCAGAGACTCTGCATTCCATGAGGGAGCACTTTAAATGGGAAGGCCAGGATTACTCTGATTCCAGGAAAAGGCTTAGGGAATTCTTGTTTTACCCCAGCATAGGCCCTTAGCTATTCCTCCTGTGTTGAATGTGGTGGAAGATGTTTTTGCAGAGGCTTCCTGAACCCTGATTCTTTGCCTCCTGCTCCTGTTAAACCTGATAGGTATTATAGCTCATAAGTATTTGTTTAAGAGTCCTAGGGCGGACCCAGAAACTGTTTCTCAGGGGCCTAAAGGTGTTAAGGCCTCTGTGGTTAAAAATCCTGTTCCCACTGATAAAGAGGCTAGGGCTTTGGATAGGTGGGGAAAGAAAGTGTATACTTCTTCCACTCTAGCCATGAGAGCGTTGAATTGTCAGTTTCACATGCTAAAATATCAAAATTATCTCCTTTCACAATTGAAATCTAAGGTGGATGCTTTAAGGTATTGAGTGTAAAGAGTTGCTGGATTTGGTTCATGTGTCTGAACAAGTGGGTAAGCATTCTTTGCAATGTGGTTTTGATGCTGTACAGGCCTCCTCGAGGGTGGCTGCCACTAGTTCTGTTCTTCGCAGGCATGCCTGGTTGAGGGATCAGAATTTAGCTGAGCATGTTAAGACAAGGATTTTGGATGCTCCTTTACAGTCTGATGTGTTGTTTGGTTCGCCTGTGGAAGCAGTTTTAAAGAAAATGGAGGACAAAGCTAAGTCTATGCAAACTGTTAAAGATTTTTGCAGGTGCAGCCACCAAGTTTAGTAGAAATTGGCCTGCTAAGGGGTGGACATATCCTGCTTATGATTCCCAGTCTAGGGTAGGTCTAGACGTGGTAGGGGCAGGGCTCAAGGTTCTTTAGGCCTAGAACAGGGAGTTCACCTGCTCAGACTTCTGGTGAGGGCAGGGGTCAGTCCTTTCAACAGACCCAATGACCTGCTTTTCAGCTGCCAGTAGATTCTCATCTGGCAGCCCCTTGGGAGGAAGACTGTCTCTTTTCAAAGAAAATTGGGATTTAATTACTCAAGACAGATGGGTGTTGGATATCATTCACCACGGTTACAGATTTTATTTCCATACCATGCCCCCTTTCAAAGGCATGCCAGACGTTCCTCCTCCACAAAGAAAAGAGGCTCACAAGCAAGTTTCTCAGTTACTCCAGATGGGGGCCATTCAGCCAGTCCCTGTATCAGAGAGGGGCCTAGGATTTTATTCTCGCCTGTTTCTAGTACCAAAGAAGGGGAACACGTGGAGACCAATTTTGGATTTATCCATCCTCAACACTTATCTGGACATTCCCAAGTTCAAGATGTTGACGTTACAACAGCTTTTACCTCTGCTGGGCAAAGATCACTGGATGGTAACTTTGGATCTCAAGGAAGCTTACCTTCATGTGCCTATAAGGCTAAGTTGCAGAAATTCTCATTATCAGTTCTCTGCATTGCCCTTTGGCTTATCTAAAGGTTCTGGCTCCAGTGATAGCTTACTTCAGGCTACAAGGAATTCAAATCTATCCTTACTTGGACGACTGCCTGATTTTGGCTCAAGAAAAGGAAGACCTTCTACAGCATCTGGAATATGTTATAGCAGTGCTAAGATGCCTAGGGTATTCTGTGACGAAATAAAGTCCAGTCTAGTACCCTCTCAAGACATGTGCTTTCTGGGTGTGAGACTGAATACAGCAGCCCAGATGGCCTTTTAACCCCGGACAAACAACAGAGTCTATCACTTTACTTCCATCAACTATCTCATCAGTCCGTGCTGACTGCAAGGACAGTCCTTCAAGCATTAGGGTTCATGGCATCTTGTATTCTGGTGCTTCCCAATGCCAAACTGCATATGAGGAAGCTACAATGGTATCTCAAAATGTATGGACACAGCACTGCCAGGATTTGGACACTGTCATTCAAATAATACCTTGCCTTCAAAAGAATTTTGTGGTGGGCTCAGGAATGTCACCTAAACAAGGGACTCTCTGTGACCCGCCAGAGGTGAGTCAGATTTTAACGACAGATGCCTCGGACATTGCTTGGGAGCTCATCTAAATGGAAAGTGGATACAAGACAAGTGGCCTGCCAGACTACAGCATCTACATATCAACATGAAGGAGATGTTAGCAGTCCAGTTTGCATTAATGGCTTTCAAGGAGTTACTTCTTCCAGGGCAGGTGTTGATTCTAACAGACAACACAACTGTCATGTGGTACATCAACAAGACACATTCTTATCCTCTATGCAGGCAAGCAATGATTTTATGGGAGTTGCAACTAACTCTTCAGGCAAGGTTTCTGCCAGGAGCACAGAACTCCTTAGCAGATGTGTTAAGCAGACAAATCATGGATCCCCACGAGTGGAAACTGGATCTTCATGTATTTCAGAAATTGACAGTGTCATGGGGAACTCCAGACATAGATCTGTTCGCTTCTCCACTAAACCACCAGCTGCCAAAGTATTGCACAAAGGGGTTTCATCACACAGCTTGGAAAGTGGATGCTCTGTCTTTCAGTTGGAAAAACCTTCATGTGTATGCCTTTCCACCTCTGCCTCTTCTTCCAAAGGTACTATTAAAGGTCAGACAAGACAGGCCAAGGATGATTTTGATAGCTCCAGATTGGCCTCGGCAACACTGGTAAGTCTGGTAAAGAAGCCTCCATGGCCTTTACCTCTGATTCCTCATCTGTTATCTCAGAGGGACGGTCATCTGCTCAATGTCAAGCTTCACTCTCTTCATCTAACAGCCTGGCATATTCTCTCTTGAAACACAGCAGGTCTCAACTTCCTCAACAAGTTTTAAATGTGATTATGGAAGCTAGAAGACCTAGTACAAGGAAAGTAAATGGAAGAGATTTTTATTTTGGAGTACAGCAAAGAATTTGGAGATTTCTGAGCCTAATTTGAGTGTGGCTCTTCAATATCTTACTGAGTTATTGGACAAAGGTTTGTCCTTCTCTTCCATTAAGATTCATGCTGCAGCAATTTCAGCTCACTATGATTGTGACCCACCATTGTTTTCGCATCCTTTGTTCAAGCAGTTTCTTAGAGGGGCAAAGAATATAAGACCCCGAGCTCCTACTCCTGCTTGGGATCTCAATTTTGTGTTGGAAAAACTTGCTACTGCTGAATTGAAATACTTGTCATGGAAGACTGCTTTTCTGTTGGCTATTACTTCTGCAAGAAGGGTGTCTGAGTTGCAGGCCCTTATGGCAGTAGAGCCCTTTTGATTTTCCATAAGGATATAATCCTTCCTTTATGCCTAAGGTGGTCTCTAGTGTGGCTTTAAACCAAACTATTCATTTGCCTACTTTTTATGCAGACCCCCAAAATAAAGGGGAAAAGATTTTGCACACTTTAGATGTACACAGGCAATTATTATTTAAGCAGGACTAAGGATTTTAGGCAGTCTCAGCAGTTGTTTGTTTCTTTTGCTTTGAGTTCGCAGGGCAAGCCTGTGTCAAAACAAACTATTTCTAGGTGGATTGGCTTTTGCATTGCATTTTGTTATTCCCATCACGGCAAGGAGATTCCAGCTGGGATTAGGCCTCATTCCACTAGGGCTACTGCCACTTCAACAGCATTTCTAAGGGGGGTGGCAACTAAGGATATTTTGGAAGCAGCTACTTGGAGTTCAGTGCATACTTTCTCTAAGCATTATCACCTTCCTATCTACTCTAAGTCTAGGGCTGGTTTTGCCACAGCTGTTTTGCAAGGCATGTTGTCAGCTCCTACTTCTTTATGATTTGCCAGCCTCCCTTACCTCTGCTTTGGGATTCTGGACTGCAGCAATGGGGAACGAAGAACATAGTACAGTTTTGTACCTACCATAAATGTAGATGTTCGAGGATCCCCATTGCTGCCTCCTTCCCCTCTGTGTTTAGGGGTGGTTGTGTAGGTGAGATTACATGCTGATATTTTGTATATATTCTTGTATATATTGTATATATTTTTGGTGCAGGTATTTTGGGCCTTGTCTTTTTAGGGTCTTCTGACATCTGGGGCAAGATAAGACTGAGGATGTGACGACGGTCATACTGGACAGCGGACTATACCCTATAGTAAGGACTGCAGCAATGGGGATCCTCGAACATCTACATTTATGGTAGGTACAAAACTGTACTTTTCTGGACCTGCCCCAGCACAGACCCCTGGCCATCCCACCTATTTTGGAAGTGGTGGATGATGTATTCCATGAATCCAGCTTAGCCCCTGATGCCCTGCCTCCTGCTCCAACTAAACTTGACAGGTACTACAGAGTACCAGATTGTCACAAATACCTGTACAGGAATCCTGCTGCCGACCCTGAGGTCATTACACAGGGACCCAAAGGAGCTAATACTAGTTCTGCCAAGAATCCTCTTCCTTCTGACAGACTCAAGAGCTCTGGATAGATGGGGAAGAAAGTATGCACCTCTGCAACCTTAGCTATCAGAGCACTCAATTCTCAGTTCCATGTGTTAAAATATCAACAACACACTTTGGAACAATTAAAACAGAATATGTCTACCTCTCCTGACTCTGCCAGCTCTTTAGATATGATGCCCTAGAAGCCTCTAGCAGGGCAGCAGTGACAGGATCTGTTATTAGGAGACATGCATGCCTGAAGGAACAACCTTTCCCTGATCATATTGATGCACCCCTAGATAAGGAACGCCTGTTTGGGAAAAAAGCAGAAAAGGTGCTTAAAAAGATGGAAGACAAAGCAAAATCTATGCAAACAGTAAAATATTTCTTTCAAGTTCAACCTCCCAGATTCAGCAGGAACTTTTCCTGTAAGCACTGGGCATTCCCTGCACCTAGCAGACAGGGCCAAGGTAAGCCCCACAGGGACAGGCCATCCAGGTCCCTATCTGAGGGCCAGTAAAGAAGCAAGCAATGGACCACTTATGTCTTTAAGGCAGGGAGTTCTAAGCCAAGCTTCTATGGCAAACACTCACAATTACTCTCCCTCCCCCCTACTTTCACTCATCAAAAACTAGGAGGAAGGCTCACCCTCTTCAAGGACAATCGGGTCTCTATAACCAAGGACCAATGGGTCTTAAAAATAATTTCTCAGGGATACAGATTCTCCTTCAATGAACTCCCTATTCCAAGAGGGTACCCAGACCTCCCCCCAAACCAGTGGGCAGAGGCATTGAAACGGGTCCAAACTCCAATATCTCAGGAGGCAGTAGAACGTGTCCCTCCAAATCAAACAGGAAAAGGTTTTTATTTCAGACTATTCCTTGTTCCCAGAAAAGAGGGCACTTGACGCCCCTTCCTGGATCTATCCAAACTGAACACCTCCTTGGTGGTCTTCAGATTCAAAATGCTAACCTTGCAGCATTTCCTTCCTATGCTCACACAAAATGCCTGGCTTGTGACACTAGACCTAAAAGATGCCTACCTCCACATCCCCGTCAGGGAATCATGCAGAAAATTCCTGGGCTTCAGAGCAGGCTATCAATACTTTCAATTCTCTGCACTGCCCTTTGGCTTTTCTACTGCTCCCACAGTATTCACCAAATGCTTGCCCCCAGCTATAGCATTCTGCAGACAGAGAAATATACAGATTTACCCTTACCTGGATGAAGCCTCATTCAGGCAGAGTGCAAAGAAAAGTTCCAGGACCTTCTCTTTGTCAAATCACTTCTAACTTCCCTAGGGTTCACCATCAATGAGAAAAAAATCAAAGCAAAACCCCACCAAAAAAATTGTTTTCCTGGGAGCTGTACTAGACACATCAACCCAAATAGGCTTTCCTATCCCAGAAAAGAAGAGCTTCCTGCCTCTCTGCTTCACCCAGCTGGCTTCCAGAAGTCACCTCACTGCGAGGAAGTTCCTGCAAGCCCTGGGATACATGGCATCTTGCATCCTTTTCATCCCTCGCACCAGATTTCACATGAGAAAACATTGGTGTCAGCACTCTCAGTCCCTAGTACCCAAGACCTTTGGAATGCCCAGCAACTTCACTTGCACATCAACCAGAAAGAAATGATGGCAGTGCAAAAGGCTCTGACTTCCTTCTAACCCCATCTCCAGCCAGGGATCCTCCTTATAAAAACAGACAACACCACAGTAATGTGGTACATCAACAAGCAGAGGGGCACCCAATCTTACCCCCAGTGCAGGTTAGCCATGAGTCTCTGGCTTACAGCCACCTCCATGGGGCTACACCTAATTGCCCAATACTTACCAGGGATCAACAACACTCTGGCAGACCACCCAAGCAGAAACTTAAGGGACCCCCCATGAATGGCAGCTCCACAAAGAAATCTTTCTACAAATCACCCAGGAGTGGGAGACTCCAGAAGTGGACCTCCTTGCATCGCACCTCAACCACCAGCTGTGCAAGTTCTGTACCATGATGTATCACCTCCTAGCATGGAAGATGGATGCCTTGATCTTCCCCTGGAGCTCCCTCTTTGTGTATGCATACCCTCCTCTGCCCCTTATTCCCAAGGTTCTGATCAAAATAAGAGAGGAGAGACCAAAGGCCATCCTCATTGCTCCAGATTGGTCCAGATAGCATTGCTACCCCTTATTACACAGTCTGACCTTACAGCCCCCAAAGCTGCTTCCCCTGATGAAAAACCTCTTCACGCAGGAGAAGGGAAAGGTACTGCACCCAGACCTACAGACTCTCAAACTTTCAGCATGGCTTATACACTAAAACTAACAAGGAGTCCCTGTTAAGCAAACGGGTCATGGACATCATCACAGAGGCCAGAAGGCCCAGCACAAGAAAATCATATGCAGGAAAATGGAAAAGATTCTGCCAGAAACAATCAAAAGGGGACAGTACCTCCCAACCTTCCATCCCTCTCATCCTTGATTACCTAGCAGAGCTGCTCAATAGTGGCCTCTCTTTCTCCTCTATTAAAACCCATGCCTCAGCCATCTCTGCCAATTATGATTCAGACCCACCCCTCTTCTGTCATCCTTTGATTAAGCAATTCCTCAGAGGGGCTTCTAATATCCGGCCTCCCAGAAGGCCTCTGACGCCACCCTGGGACCTGAATTTTGTGTTAGAAAAACTAACCTTACCTTCTTTCGAACTTGCCACTTCTACAGAATTGAAATACCTGTCATGAAAGACTGCCTTCCTACTGGCTATCACCTCAGCCAAAAGTGTCTCGGAACTTCAAGCTCTCATGGCTGTCGAGCGCTTCATCATTTTCCATGCAGACAGTCTCTCCCTGAGTACTAACCCCTCCTTTGTGCCCAAGGTGGTATCTGATGTGACTCTTAACCACGCCATACACCTTCCCACCTTCTCTCCTAACCCTCAAAACAAGGAGGAAAGAATTCTACACTAACTAGACATAAACAGACAACTCAGATACTGTCTGGACCGTACTAAGCCATTCAGAAAAACAGACCAGCTTCTTGTAAGCTTTGTTCCAGGGGCAGAGGGGAAGCCCATCTCCAAACCAACCATTTCCAAATGGTTTTCACACTGTATCCATTTTTGCTACAGACTACATGGAAAACCCATCCCTAAGTCTATCCATACCCACTCCACTAGGGCAACCTCCAATTCCATTGCCTTCCTCAGAGGAGAACCAACCAGGGACATCTTGGAAGCAGACACCTGGATCTCTGTCTATATCTTTACAAAGCATTGCCACCTACCTCTCTTTTCTAAGTCTAGGGCAGGGTTTGCCTCTGCTGTTCTGCAGGGCCTCCTGACCCATACCTAGGACTCAACATATCCTTCCACCCCTTTCCTCAGCTTTGGGTATTTTCCCACAGGTGAAGACTGCAACAGTGAAATATGAAGAACATAGTGCAGTTGTGTACACTTACCCATAAATGTAGATGTTCGAGTGTATTCACTGTTGCAGTCTTGGATGTTCTTCGTGTTTCACTGTTGCAGTCATTACATTTGGGTAATCCTGCTGGCAGGTTGCCCTCAGCCGGCCTGAATTCCAAAGTCTGAAACTCAAATATGAAAATCTCAGGAGTCGGCCAAGCGGCACTTGCAAACTGCTTCTGCTTCGGGTACCGTGCGGCAAGAAAGACTGAAGAAAATGGCGTCAGCTGCTTCTTTGATACCCCTGACGACCTGACATCAGGGAAGGGGCAACAGCAGCTGACACAGGACCCAAGACTTTGGAATTCAGGCTGGCTGAGGGCAACCTGCCAGCAGGATTACCCAAATGTAATGACTGCAACAGTGAATACACTCTAACATCTATATTTATGGTAAGTGTACACAGCTGTACTTTTCCCTCCCTCCATCCCCCATTTAAAATCTTCTCCTAGGGGGACACAAGCTTCCCTAGGTGAGTTTTAGCCACCAGGACCACTTCTCTCTTTTCCCTTGTGCTTCTGATGGGTTAGGGCAAGAAAAACTGAAGTAATGACGTCAGCTGCCTTGCTTTATAGCACTGACAACCTGACGTCAGACTACAGGTGATGCCAGCGTACAAAAACATTGACTCTGGTATTCGGGCCAACCGAGGGCTACCACAGCAGGGATAACCCACAGGTGATGAGTGCAACAGTGAATACACTCAAATATCTACATTTATGGTAAGTGTACACAACTGTACTTTATTGTTTCTTTTAAACTATAGTCATAAATTAGTTTTGCTGAACCAATAGTCATTCTTTTAATCTTCTCCTCCTCCATACTTCTTTTTAATATTGTTTTAGTTGATACAGTTAGGTTTGCTGGCTTTGTATCTTTAAATTGAGTTTGTCAGTGAATTATGTGATGGCAAGGGAAGTTTTGCCACAATGTGTATATTTGTCAGGAAAACGGACCATGCCAACCTTATAAAGTTCACTGTAGTCAGTCTTTAGGCTTACTTTCAAACTTTGAATAAAATTTCATATGCGACCTTTATGTTCTACCTTCATCCACCAGAATGATACATCACAGATTGGTAGTGTAACCACTCGAAAAGGTCCCAGAGACCAAAGATGGTTCAGAGAGTTCAGTGGTTTGATTAGGGCAAGCTTCTCCTTGATATTTATATGCTTGCATCTGTCCTTGATGTCCCACACCCCCTGCATTTTTATCCTTCCTGAAAACTGCTCCCCAAGCAAAGGCTGAAGCATCGGTGGTGACTGACTGCTTTGGAACAGGGTGGCAAAAGGGAAGACCTGGATGTAAGTATATCTGTTGTCTCCACCAAAAGATTTCTTTTCTGACAAACCCCAACCCTGGGATTTAAAAGATAAAGGGTGTTGACGCTGGGACCAAAGATATTTCAGACATCACTATATGTTTTTCATGTGGAGTCTTGAGACAGACATAGATGCTGTGACACCCAAAATTCTGAGATATTCCCTTGTAATGACTGAAATCTGATTAGAAAACCTTAGAAATAGATCTAAATAAAGATTTATAAAGATTTTTTTCCCTGTGGAAGAAATGCTCATTAAACTGTGGTGTCCAGTTGACATCCTAGGAACACGATCTTGTGTGAAGGAGTCAAAAAAGACTTCTGAGTGTCCTCTTGGAATTCCATCTTATGTAAGAGATTACCCAAGAGAGAGGCATTTTTGACACTTTTGAAAAAGACTCTGCAAAGATAAGCAAGTCCTCTAAATAAGAAAAAATGTAGATACCCTGTAGCCTGCAATGCAGTATAACTAGAGCTAGACATTTTGTGAACACAGTGCAGTGGATAGTCCAAAGTGGAAGGCAGAGAGAACTGATAAATGTGCAGACACAGGACACTTTAAGAATCTTCTGAAGTCTGGATGAATAGGGATGTGATGATAAGCATCTTTTAAGCCTAGCGTTGCCAAGAAACTTGAAAATGGAAGAAGTAGTAACAGGTTGTGAAGTAACATCATTTTGAATTTGGGCACAGGCTTAGTAAAGAAAGATTCAGAATTGGTCTCCAAGCATTTTCTTTCTTTGTCACTAAAAACATCCCTGAATAAAAACCTTTCCCCACCTGGGGAGGAGGAACTGGTTCTGTCACTCACTGGAACACCATGTGATGAACTAGTGGAAACAAAGGAGTCTGGTCTGGAGGACGAGGAATGACCCTCTGGAAAGGAGGAATTTCTGCTGTTTGTCATCTGTAACCTTGATGAATGATTTTCAAAATCCATTTGTCTGAATCTGTTGCCAAAGAGAAAAATGAAGATTTAGACTTTCTGGAAGAAAAAGGGGCCAGGGTGGGAGGGGGTCACAAGATCTCTTGAATAGTCATTCAGACTTGTTGGACTGTCTTTGGTTTGGGGAGATTTGAAACTTCTTTTTGGAACCCCTTTGCCATTTCTTAAACATATACACATGTGCTGCAGAGAGTGGCCCAGCATGTCTGTAAATATGCAAGACAAACTTTCCCTGCATGTACTGAAAGCAAAACTTCTAAGGGTTAAGCCTTCTATTTGAGGATACATTTTACTGTCTCAGCATGTCATGTGATGCAGTGTCAATATTTTTATTTATTTTTTTTTTATTTTATACTTTGGGCCAGGTGAGTTCCACTAGGCCAGCTGCCTCTTTTCAGGGAAGACCCAATATAGTATTTATACTGACAAGGATAAATTTTACCAAGGCACCAGGGAACTTAAAACCCTTTTCTGATAAGTGCTGTTGTATCTTTTACATGTCCTTCTATTCTCATGTTGCAGTATTCCAAACTCTTGTGTTTTCCTCTCTTGCTACTCAAATGTCTGGCCAGTGTACAAAAGCTTCTAGTCACTGCAGGGTACGTAGGATGTTTAACATTGGCTAAGGGAACTTGGGCCATAAAAGTGACATGTGCATGTACCAGACCTCAGAACTTCTCTGCACCCAATGTTCAAAATGGCCACTGTTCTGTGAGCACTGCTATCACCTAGGTCTCTGATATACCCTGGATTAAAACAAACCCAGAAGGCAACACAGAATTAATAATACAGAAATAGCTGTAGATATTTACTGCTAATATCATCCAGCAAACAAAAGAGGAAGAAAAAGTGACAGATTCAGCTCAGAAACAGCAGGATTAACTAAGATTTCTGAATAACAGCTTAAGCCATGTGCTACTAAGGCCCTGCATCTGACTGCAAGATTGGTAAAACACTATACAGCAATATGTCAAAAGAGGAAAATAATATGGAAACAACAATAACTAAGACCAAATTCTCAGTACTAGCCTCATCTGAGAAAGACACAACTTCAAAAAGACAACTAAACAAACTGACAACTCTAAAACTACAAATAAATCCAAGTCAGACCAGCCAGCTAATCTGGAAGACATAAAATCTGCCTTATTACCTATCCAGCAAGCAATAGAGGACTTACTACAATTTAAAACCTTTGGTGACTCATTCAGCCAAATAATATCCAGAATGAAAAAATCTGAGTCCAAAATAATAGAAAATGAAATAAAAATAGACTCTATTTCTCAAAGAACTGATGCCCATGACAAAGAAATACAAAACTTACAAGCAAAAATAACAGACCTGGAAGCAAGATCTCGAAGGAACAATATCATCATCATCAGAGGAATACCTGAAACTGTACTTCATAACAATCTAATACCAACAATCAAGCAAATAATAAATTCCCTGCTAGAGGAACCTGAAGAAATGCAGCAAATAACAATAGAGAGAGCCCACAGAGCCCTGAGGGAAATGCAAACACCACTGAAACCAAGACCTGTCTATATTAAAATATTAAACTACCAAGATGTAAATAAAATCATACTGGCAGCAAAGAAAAAAGGCACACTCACCTGAAATAATAATAAAATCTCCTTTGCTCAAGACCTCCCAATACAAATAAGACAAGCAAGACAGCTAATATCTCCATACTGCAGGTTCCTAATAGAAAAAAAAATCAAATTCCAGATGAAATATCCAAATCAGTTAATCTTCTACATCAAAGAGGTTAAATACATGGTCACTAACCCCAAAGAGGCAAAAGAGACATTCCTGGCTGTTTTCAAGCAAATTCCACCTTCAGAAGTGAGATAAATCCACAAAAGACGATAAAGGACCCTTGGGTGAAAAAAAGACCCCATTCACGAGCACTCTAGCTGGGATCCAACTCTGAAAGTTTCCCCTTGCTGTCTAGGCCCTTAAACCAATGATGTGAGCTATGAGGAACACAGGAAAAGGAAGTACAACCTGGGTAGGAACCAAAAATAAACTGCCGTTTCCGATGCGCGAATATAGGAAGGAGCCTCCTTCTGGGACATTGGTCTGCAAATTCAGTCCCCCTACGATTTTGAGGACTCCATTAAGAACAGTCAGACAAAATGGATTTCAGCAAGCTCCAAAAGATTTTACTGCCTGAAAAATGAAAATTGATCTGTACCAGCTAAAAGAAGAAAGCTGCACCATAGATGTCAACCAACCTGCAAGCAAAACTTTGAAGAAATAAGGTACTATTGAACTGAACCATTCACTAAAACAGTACACCCAGTACTATGTAGGTGAATGAAATTCCAGCCTTAAATAATAGTCAAGAAATAAACTGTCAGAAACAGGCTAGCTCATAGATTAATATTGGGGGAAAAAGGAAAAGAATTGTTAAATGTTTTATGTAAATACTAGAAATGTGTTAAAAGATCCTGGAGAGAAATAATCTCAGGAAAATAGTAAAATAACCTAACAATCTTGGGGTAATGTAAATATAGCCTTAATATGTTAACTGTAGCAGAAGGACTGTTTGGCTAAGCTGTTTTTTTTTTTTTTTTTGTATGTCTCTCTCTATACTTCCTACCTCTGATAAATAGGTGCCAAGTATATATTTTACAACCCACACAGATTGATGTGGAAAAACATTACAGGCACCAAAGAAGGCCGAAATATGAATAAATAAAGGGGAGGAAAAAGAAGTCAAATGAAAGAAAAATGTAAAAATGACAATATTGATTAACAATATTACTATGGTACATATATTGCTATAATTTACTATGGAATGTATATTAATATGCTGTTTTAAAAATACTATTAGAAAGAATTAGTCACAAGACAAAAACAATACATGCTGTACCTTAAATGCAGTACCATAATTGTATAAATAATATGTTGGAAGAGGCTAGGGATTTTAAGTAGCAGTGTTTGTTGAGGGAACTAGTTTGTTCAGCTTTGTCCACATTGTTTATAGTAACATGGGGGGATACTATGGGTTAAATCTATATCTAAAAAGAAAACACATTCCAAGATTAGACGTAAAGGTAAACCATATAACGAACCTTCATCCTCCCCCCTGATTATTCCTGGTCCAGGGATATAGTGGTTAGGCACAGAGTAGGGATGGGGATAAATAGATGCTTTCCTAAACCATCACACAGTAACACATACAAAGATAAAACAAAATTAATATGCATGGCATATCTACAGAATACACCTAATAAATAAATGTGGGAAATAGAATCATGGAATGTTAAAGGGCTCCAAAACAAGAAGAAAAGAAAACTATTCTTACACCTTACATTAAAAACCACAGCCAACCTCATACTAATGCAAGAGACACACTTGACTGCAGTGCAATGGGCAGAGATTAGCAGAAAGAAATGGATAAGTCAAATTATAGCTTCAGAAGGGAAAACAAACAGTGCTGGGGCTGCCATAATA
The DNA here is from genome assembly GCF_019279795.1 of Protopterus annectens. Taxonomy (NCBI): domain Eukaryota; kingdom Metazoa; phylum Chordata; order Ceratodontiformes; family Protopteridae; genus Protopterus; species Protopterus annectens. Next base: position 380,844,098 of record NC_056746.1, read on the forward strand.
ATTAAAAACCAATTTAAGGAAAAAATACTTAAAACCAAAGGTGACAAGGAGGGAAGATGGTGTTACGTAACATTTAGTAGTCCTACAATACCAAAACCTATAATGGTACTTAATGTTTACGCATCCTGTAATAACCAACAACACTTTTTTATGTCATTATACCCAACCTTAAACCAATTTAAAGATCACTACCTAGTGATTGGAGGTGACCGGAAATCATATCAAAACCCAGAAAAGGATAAATCTAATCTGACCAAATCACATAATAAACAAGCCACATTAGCCCTTAATGAACTCAAACAAGATTTCAAACTATATGACCCTTTTAAATATGTGAACAGTGCAGATAAAACAGGGAAATTCACATTCTATTCGCAATGCCACAAAATGTGGTCAAGGATAGACTTCTTAATCTCTGACATATTCATTAACATGGACCCAACAATAACTATACATACCAGGTTCTTTTCAGATCACTCCAAAATCACACTGAACATTAACTGGGACAAAAAGATATATTTAGAGAATAGGGGTCATAATTGGTTATTAAACCCTAATTTACTTTCCAAAATGGATGTAATAAAAGAAACAGAAGCAATACTAAAAATAGCTCTTACAAATATCACTAACTCCCAAGTACCAACTGACATAGAATGGGCTGCAACCAAAGCACAAATTAGAGGATTGTTTATCAAAAAAGCAGCATACTATAAAAAAAATACAACTGAGAGAGGAGCATATACTAAAAGGGAAAATAGAGCATCTTGAAAAAGAACTAATAAATAACCATAAGAACCAAACAGAAGCAGAACTTTTAAAACTGCAAAGGGATCTATATACATTAGAAACCAGGAACCTATATTTTTATGAAGCCAGAATGTTAGTCACTTACGCAGAAGAAGCTCAAATACCATCTAGAGCTCTGGCCAGAATTATCTCCCAACACAAAAATGCCTCCAATATATCAGAAATAAACTAGAGAGACAAAAACTACACAAAAAATGAAGACATTATTAAAACATTTGAACAAATATACTCTCAAATATATGGAGCACAAATACTACAAACCTCAAAGGAAGATAGAACTCTTTTCCTTCAAAAACTGAAATTCCCTAAACTCAGTTTAGACCAACAAAAAAAACTAACTGAACCAATATCCATCAGTGAAATTATTACAACAATCAAACACTTAAAAGCGCATAAGGCTCCTGGTCCGGATGGACTCGCATCAGAATTTTACAAAGCATTATCCCCCTTGATAGCCAAACTACTATACTATACACTGAATTACATAATAAACTATAAAATAAATGATATCCACTTTAATGCCTCTAAAACCATCTTTATAGTAAAAGAACACACAGACCCCAAAAACCCCGACAGCTACAGACCCATCTCCCTCTTAAATATAGATACTAAAATATTTACCTCTATACTTGCAAACAGAATGAAAAATCTGATAGAGAAAATCATTTCCCCAGAACAATCCGGTTTTACACCACATAGACAGACTAGTGACAATACATTAACATTAGATGCACTAATATCCTATGCTAACCGATACAATATCAACATCTACACAATGGTAGTGGATGCCCACAAGGCATTTGATAGGGTTAATCTAAAATTCTTACTCCAAACACTACCCTACTTTTATATACCCAGTAACTTTATTCAGATCATCCAAACTCTCTATAGCAACCCATACACATCTCCATATATAAATAAAACTTGGTCAAATAGGATCCTAATAAAAAATGGAACAAGACAAGGATGCCCATTATCACCCTTCCTGTTTAACCTATACCTAGAACCACTCTTTCTATGCATTAAACAAAATACATACCACAATCCTCCATCAATACACAACTTCAAAATATACCTCACTGCATTTGATCTGAACATATATTGCACTACACCAAATTCAGATATAAACAAATAATAGCTGCAATTGAGCATTTCTCGACTATGTCTAACTACAAACTAAACCTCAATAAAACTAATATTTTCCCCCTAAAAACACCCAAACTCATCTCACGAATACCATTGTTAAACACAATAAAAATAAAAGAAGAAACTAAATATCTGGGAATCACCTTTTTCCAGAATAACAAAGACTTCTACCAACACAATGTAAACCTTAAATGGCAAAATATAATGCAAGACTGTAAAAGATGGAACAACCTAAAACTACCATTCTTGGCCAAAGTATCAATAATCAAAATGAACATTTTACCTAGACTAATGTATATATTCATGACATCACAGACAATACATAATAAATTCTTCAAACAAATCCATACCTTCCTAGAAAAATTTATATGGGAACAAAAAAAAAACAGAATCTCCTATCCAAAATTAACACTCCCAAAAAGCAAAGGAGGACTAAATCTACCAGATTTTAAAATGTACTACTCGATCATTAACACTAACAGAATATTAAGAATAGCTGAACATAACCCGTCAATGGAAAATTTGTCTCCTCTCTGGGTGACAATCTATTATAGATATATTAAAGCTCTAGGTTTCAATCCCAAAGCACTTCCATTCCTGAAGCAGAAAGAAATACAAACTTATAACATTATAGAGCCCTTAAAACATTCTATCAACTTAGCGCAAAAACTCTTTCAATTCTTGAACCTTAGACAAGCCATGACAATACTGCAACCCCTTCATAAAAACCCAAATTTAAAAATAAACAATAAGATGCTGGACTTGGTCCTTTTTCCCAGACTGAAAGATAAAACAATCCAAGATATTTATCCCTACCTTAACTGTTCAATACAAGAAATGAGAACCAACTTAAACGTTCCTAAATCACACATAATAATCCTAAGACAAATCAAAGAACTGTGTTCCAGTTACCTCCAAGATGTTACTATGACCAATAGTGACATAGAAACTTGTAGCAGGTTTTGCAAAACTATTATCACAACAAAGAAAATTATTACTAATTCATATAAAATTATAAATGAAATCAAATACCAGAAAGACCTCCTCTTCTCTAACTACTGGAGAGAAATTAAACCATCCATAGATGATCAGCAAATAATCCAGGCAATCAATCTAACACTGAAGATTATACCCCTCAAAAAGTTAGCATACACTCAGTTCATGATCAAATTTAACACATTAAAATCACCTTTCTGCCCACACTGTAAGGACCAGATAGCTGACTTAATCTGTGTATTTTGGAGCTGTAAATGTGTCTATAAACTCTGGAATTCTCTCAAGGTACAATTACAAAAAACAGGTTATCAAACATCAACATTAACTTGGGAATTCACTCTGTTACACATTCTCCAACCAACATACCAAGAAAACAAGCAAATACACTTTTAACAATTTTCCTACTAATGAAACTGTATATAGCTTTTAAATGGCTAGATACGATAAATATCTCTTGGGAGGGTTTTAAACAAGTAGCTATACAACACCTTTTAGCTCATAAAATAGTAATAGATAAAAGAAACAAAAACATGAAATCCAGAGAGATTTGGGAACAAACCTTTAATATCATATTAGCATAATTCATCACACAGCAACTTAGAAATACACTTTAATGGAACCAAAGAACACATGCAAGTTCAGATATTAAATAACTTGGATATTACGAATGTATATACTGTCTATATAACTGTGGAACTAACAGTGAAAGCATCTATGTACATATTGTAAATAGATATGTTGTACGACCTATATCCTGTGGTATTTGACATCAATGTATAACATATATACGGTCATGTAAGATAGTTTTTATGTGTGACATTTATTAATGTAAAAATAAAAATTATTGAAAAAAAAAAGAACTTCTCTGCACCCAGTCGAACGTCAGCTGTTCCTGCTTTAGCAGCTGTCAGATCGTCTTTTCTAAGATAAGTACCCAATCTGCCAGGTGTTCGTTCCATAAACTTTGTGCAGCCATCTGCACATGTTGAACATTTACCTGGAAAATCAGCACCTTAGGTGCTTAGCTTCATATATGGAGGTGATGTCTGGTCAGCCCATCAAGCCACCAAAGAAAAAGGCCAAAGTTGCTAGGCCTGAAACCATTGGTGCACCTCCTCCACCCAACATCACTCCTGTGACTGATGTTAGCCTGGAGGAACAATCAGTTACCACCAATATGTGTACAGCAGGTACTGCTAGAGAAGCCACAGAACCCAGAGCAGAAGGCATATCCTCTAAGGTAACGCAGACTTTGGCTACCAACAACGAGGGTGAACCTTGGCTTGTACCGGCTGCCCAGATAGATCTTTGCACTACTACACATTGCTGAACCTAGGTCTATCTTGCCTCAATGCTCACTAGGCCTTCCCTTAAGAGAAAACAGAAAATAAAGCACATTTCTTCTCCTGCAGAGAGCAAACCAGGCTGCCAGGCCTTTTCTCACAGCCTTTTCAATGCTTTTATGGCTCTGAGTCCTGCTACATCCTCACCCTCCCCAGTGGCTCCTCCTGTGATAAGCCCTAGATACTTCTCAAGCTGAACCGGAGGACTCCTCTGATTCTTCTTCAAAGGACTCTCATTTGTTTAACAGTTACCACCCCCCCTTGCTTATGCTTCCCCAGAAGAAGATTCTGCTGAAACTGATTCTCCAGGTGAGGATCTCACCTTTGGGGAGACCATTTCGAAAATGAGGGAGTATTTCAAGTGGGATTCTTCTGAGTTGACAGAAGTTCAGAAAAGATACTATGAACTTCTTCAGATGGACAGCCATGCTCTTTCAGCTATATCCCCAGTCTTGCCAGCTTTTCTGGATGCACTTAATGCAGCATCTGTTAATCCTGACTCAGCCCCATGCACCTCAAAGCCTGACAGATTTTACAAGGTCCCTAAGAGGGCCAAATTCCTTATTAAGTACCCAGCAGCAGACCCTGGCACTATATCAATGTCAGCTGATAAGGCCTCAAAGCTGCTTCCATCCACCTAAGATCTCCCCACAGATAAAGACAGCAAGGCCATGGAGTGCCTTGGAAAAAAGGTTTACACCTCAGCTACCTTGGCATTCAGGTCAGTAAATTAGCAAACCCTCTTCTCCTTGATTTCTCCTCAGGGATTGTTAGGCATTCCTGATGTCCAAGGTGGATATCTCCACATCCCCATAAGACCCAAGTACAGGGGATACCTACACTTCTCTGTGGGCTTCTCACATTTTCAGTTCTCTGCCTTGCCCTTTGGACTTTCTACAGAACCAAGGGTCTTCACCAAGTGCTTGGCACCAGTGGTGGCCTTCTGCAGAACTCAAGGGATTCAAATATTCCCGTACCTAGATGACCTTCTTCTCCAGGCAGACTGCCCAGAATCCTTGCAACGCCATGTACAAACAGTAATTTCACTGCTGCAAGCACTGGGTTTCAAGATAAACTATCCCAAGTCCAAGATGAACCCCTCTGAGGACTAAATATTCCTATGGTTCAGGATAAGGATGGATGTCATGAAGGGCTTTCTGCCACCTCAAAAGGTGGAAAACTTAAGGCAGTACCTGCTCTCTGTCCTTTAAGTTACAGCCTTGACTGCCAGGCAGCACCTCAGACTCCTGGGTCATATGGCATCAACCATCCCCATGTTGCCATTGGCAAGGCTCCACATGAGAAAGTTACAATGTTATCTAAGGTCTATATGGACACACCACTCATCCTGTAGAGTACAAAATCGCCTTCCTATCTTGCCTCAGGAAAGAGATTCAGTGGTGGCATAATCAAGTGAACTGCAACACAAGACTCCCCTTACAGAATCCCTTGCCAGTACAGCAGATGTACACAGATGCCTTGGATCTGAGATGGGGAGCAGCCATAAGTTCCCTAAAAGTCCACGGCCCTTGGCCGGATTCCATCAGACAGGAACTTGTCAATATCAGAGAAATGATAGCAATTCTTCTGGCCCTGAAGGCCTTCCAACATTTGCTGAAGCAGTGCCCACTAAAATTGTTCACAGACAACACTACATGTCTGTGGTATGTGAACAAGCAGGGGTAACAAAATCCTATTTGCTATGCAGACTAGCTCTCCAAGTATGGGAGCTTCCCACAAAACTGGGAGTCACTCTACTGGCAGTGTATATCCCTTCAGAGCAAAATACCCAGGCAGACACCTTGAGCAGGTCCATGTCACAGTCCCATTAATGGATGTTCCACAGAGAAGTGTTCCTGTACATAGTCCACAAATGGGGTACACCTCAGATAGACGTTTGCCTCCCCCATGAACAGACAACTTCCATACTTTTGCAACAGGCTACCCAGTCCTATGTCAAGGGCAACAGACACCTTCTCAATCTCTTGGAAGGGAATGTTTCTGTATGCATCGCCCCTTCCACTTCTTCAGATAGTCCTACTAAAAATCCATCGGGACAAACCAAAAATCTTGTTGGTGACTCCCTTTTGGCCAAGACAGCATTGCTTCCCCCGCCTTCTGCATTTAGCCAGAGGAAGTCACCACAAGTTACCTCACAGAGTGGACCTACTTAGACAGGACTAGGGATCCCTAATCCAGCCTCACCTACAATCTCTGAATGTTACTCTGTGGGTGATAGAATTCTGATCCCTTACAGGCACCTTTACAATGAGGACATGCTCACAGTCATGCAAGAAGCAAAGAAACCTAACACTAGGAAATGCCTAAATGGAAAAGATTCTCCATATGGTGTCTACAAAGACAGTTGGACCCTTTTCCGGGTGATGTCCTCTTGGTACTGTCATACATGTGTGAACTCTTGCAGACAGGGTTGGTGTACTCCTCTGTTAAAGCCCACCTTGCTTCTATTTCAGTTTGTCTGCCTTTGGACCCCCCTTTGGCATCTCAATTGCCTGCAATGTTATTCCTAAAGGGAGTGCTGCACCTCAGGCCCTCCAAGAAACCCGTCCCACCACCATGGGACCTAAATTATGTTTTGGAGAAGCTCATGGTGGCCCCCTTTGAACAAGCTTCTAAGATCTGTCTAAAACACTGCACTTGGAAAACAATTCTAGTAGCTTTGACATCAGCTAGAAGAGTGTCAGACTTACAGGGCCTCATGGCTATTCCCACTTTCCTCATCTTCCACAAGGACAGGGTAACCCTTAGGACCAACCCTTCCTTCATGCCCAAGGTGGTCAATCAGCTATTCTTAAACCAAGCTATTCACCTTCCCGCCTTCTTTACCCATCCCCAGAATGACAGTGAGAGAGTCTTACATTCCCCTGATGTGCATAGGCAGCTTAGGTTTTACCTTGACAAGACCGGGTCTATCATAAAAACAGACCAGTTTTTCTCCTTTCAACCCAGGGCTCAGGGGAAAGCAGTGACAAAGCAGACAATTTCTGCCTGGATCTCCAGGGCAATTTCCTTCTGCTATGCATACCATGGGAAATCCTTAGGGTCTAAGATTAAGGGCACACTCCACTAGGGCTATGGCTTCATCTGGAGCTTTCTTTAAAGGATTGGACACTCCCACCATTTTAGAGGCAGCTACATGGACCTCTGTCCACACCTTTACCAAACATTATAAATTGGATCACATTTCCAAATCCAGAGCAGTCCTTCATGGATTCATAGAAAATAGTTCCAAATCTTCTCCCTCTTCTTCCCTTTGAGCTTTAGGATTCACCCAAGGGGTTGGGATACTGCAAAATGAGAATAGAAGGACATAGAATAGCTGTGTAAAATCTTACCATAACCATAGATGTCCTTCTCTTCCATGTTGGAGTATTCCTTCCCTCTCTCCTTCCCCCTTCTTTAACTAAACTGCCCCTTCTTGGATGGCACTGGACTTGTACATTATCTTGGGATTGTGGTCCGACTGGGGTGCTCAGTTCTGAGGGCTGGTACTTCCAGATGTCCCATGTTCCCTTAGACAACGTCAGATGTCCCACATACCCTGCAATGACTAGAAGCTTTGGTATACCAGCCAGACATTCAGGTAACTAGAGAGGAAAACCCAAGGGTTTGGAATACTGCTACATGGAAGAAAATGACTTGTATGGTTATGGTAAGATTTTACACAACTATTCTTTCTCATATTTGTGCTCAGCACATCCTATTTAGTGCATTTAAGTTGTTGATCTAGAATGGATGGGGTAACTGTAATGGGGTTACATTATTGTAGCATAAACCTTTTTTTTTTTTTACATGCTTCTAGATAATGAAGGGGTCCAGATGGAGAAATGGTAAAATCAGCAAGCAAAATAAAGTAGTAATGCTGGAAATGAATTCATCCTCAACTATTGGTGAGTACCTTCATGAAGTGGACCCTGTTTTTACAAAATCTCACCAAGATGACACTGATATATAGATTGTATTTTATATAGCATATATCATGGACAGAAGTAGGACAAAAAATAAAAAAGAGAGCTGGGTGCATAAGTCCCAGGATAAGAAAGTGCCCGATCCTGGTAGGCACACTGGTGTCAGCACTGGAAAAACTGACAATGTATATCTGTCAAGATACAGAAATATTCCTACATTGGGGTTAGACCAGACTCCGGAGGAAAATTGCATCCCTGTTGTAGAAGAAAATAGTAGCCCATTAAATCCACAAAAAATGACAGGCCAAAAAATATCCATAAAGATTTTAGAGTGTACTTTTAAAAATAAAATAGTCTATATATAAGAAATAAATTATGTGTTACTATTATGCAAGAAGCCCAGATATTCCAGATAGAAGATATGCAAAAACATTGAGAGAAGTTAGAGGAAAAAAAAATATTTGCACAAGAAAAATTGTCAAAAGCCTCAAATGCAAATTTGTGTTCATTAGTATAACGGATTTATGAAAAACATTATATAGACCAAGAAATATTGGGCCATTTGGAAAAAGAAGTGACTGAGGAAGTGTGAAAATATAAAGAACAAAACCTAGAGATTTTTGGAAGGTCTAAAAAATGGACATGGGAAAGAGAGAGATTGGATATGGTGCAATATTTATGCAAAGGAGAAAGCCAGACTAATCAATAGAAAAAGCAGCTCCAAAGATATTTAAAGAGAAATACAAAGGTGCTCAGATATGAAAAATGTCACAATAGAAACAATAAGATCAAAATGGGTTATGTAGAACAGAAGACTAGTAAAGCAGAAGTTAAACAAATAGAATCTGAAGTTATGGAATACTTGCAAAGTGAAAGATTTAGTCTAAAAAAGTCTAACAGGTTATATCCCAACATGATAGAACAGTGAGTCCCCAAAGTAAGGAGAAACAGGTGTAATGGGAGACATCTGATGAAGAAACATGTACATGGGAAAGAAAAAGAAATTTAATATGGTCCAATATTTACCCAACAGAGAAGCAAAACTAGTCAATATTGAAAAGCGGCACCAAAGATATTTGAAGAGAAATACAGGCAAAGGCATCTGAATATGGAAACTTTTACAATACAAAAAAAATAAGAAAACAAAGGGAAACAGTAGAAAACAGAATTAGCAATGGAAAAGTTAAGGAAATGGAAAAAGTTATGGATTCTCTGAAAAGTGGAGGATTTAGTGTAGAAAATCCAACTTTGGTAACTTCACAACATGATGAAACAGTCCACCCCCAAATTAAGGCAAAACAGGTGGAACAGGAAGCATCTGATCAGTTGCCATTGTGAAGATACTCTGCAGCCTTCAGTAGGAAGCCAGAACAAAAGTTCAGTTGGAGTTACACATCATGGGAAGGAACAGGGAATGTGCCAGTCTTGATGCAGTCAATGTTGGGAAGTGATAGGCCAGTGAGTAAGTTCTCATATGAAAGAGCAACAGATGACACAGGATACAGCTGAAGAGAATATGGTACAGGAAGACATTCTGTAGAATGCCCACTGAAAATAGCAACTAAAGAATATGCCCTCAGTTTAGAAGAAAAACATATAAGGGAAGAGTTGCTTGATTTAACAGAGGTGGATAGAAGTGTTAAGATAGATGAAAAATAGATTACAGAAAGACCCAAAATGTTAGAAGTCTGATAAAACAAATGACCACCGTAATCGACTATTAACAGAAATTCATGTACTATAACAAAAATAAATAGGTACATTACTGTACAGTACAATTAACAACAGATAATGTCTTACTACAAAAATACAGGACAGTATGGGAAAGGAAGGGAAGAAATCAAATGCCGTCATGTAAGTGTTGAATACAGAAAACTATAAAGTAATTAAGACAAGAAGTCTCAATGTTAGAAGAGTATAGAATAGGTAACAGATCAACAAAAATACTTAGAAAGATAGACATAATAAAAGCAACTCATAGTATTAGGACAGACCAGGATGTATCGTACACTGTTGCAAATAAACTAAAGATATCAGCACATGCAGAAAAACTTAGAAGATATGCAGATAAATATAAAGAAAAAGTATAAAATAAGCACATGACTGATGATCCAAAAAAGGTTTTATGGAGAACTGGGAAACAAAGCAAGAGGAATAGAAACACCAGCAAAAAAATGAAGAAATCAACACATTTTGGAGAAGTATCTATGAAGACCCTGTGGGACATAACAAAGATGCTGAATGGATAGAAGAAGTAAAAGAAATAGTAAGAAGTTCAAATATACAGGATATGAAATGGGATGAAGTAACAGGCAAAGAAATTGAAACAAAATTAAGAAAACCTCCTAACTGGAAAATCACAGGACCGGATGCTGTACCTAATGTATGGCTAAAAGTATTAACATTGTTACATGAAGATTTAGCCCTGAGTAAGAATTATTTATATGTGCACCCCAAACAGGCACCAACCAAGTTAACAACAGGAAAAATGATATTCCTCCTTAAGAGTGAACTAGCAAGCTATTCTAAAAACTGTAGACCAATAAATTGCCTTCCAGTGATGTATAAACTATATATTGGAATTGATGATGAGAGAGTTTATAGTCATCTAGAAGAACACTCAATCATGTCAATAGATAAAAAGGGTAACAAAAGAAAGTCATATGAAACAAAGGATCACTTGTTAAAATTATAATGGAGAATTGTAACAAGGGGAAGAATCTAAGTATGGCATGGATAGATTTCAAAAAAGCATTTAATGGCATCCCACATTCATGGATAAAGGAGTGCTTACAGGTGTATAAGTTATGCCCTACATAGATCAATTACATTACAGTGACCATGAGACAATGGCAAACTACTTTGCAGCTAAGCCATGATAAAGGACAAATTATTACCACAGGGATAACAATTCAAACTGGGATAATCCTGGGTGACGCTCTGTCACCACTGTTCTTTGTCTTTTGCTTAACTTAAGCTGTCTACTTAACAGATTAGGTCATGGTTTCAATTTGGCTCCCAGACAACAACAAAGTCTAAAGACTTCTCATCTTATTTTTGTGGATGATTTTAAAATGGTATTTCTCATTAGATGAGGAGCTGAAAGCATTAACTGGAAATGGTCAAAACTTTCTCAGATGATACAAGAATGTCATCTGGACTTGATAAATGTGCAAAAGTAACATTTAAAGCAGGAAATCTGCAGCACCAAGAAAATATTAGTCTGGGACAGTAACATGATATAAAGAAACTTGAGCAGGAGGGAGTGTATAAATATTTGGGGATTGATAATAAAACATGAACAAATGCAAACAAAACAGTAAAGAATATTTTAGAAAACTAAAATTAATACTGAAAACAGTTCTGACATCTAGGAACAAAATCCAAGCTATAAAATCAATTTGGTCTTCCTGTTCTAACTTACAGTTTTGGGGTGATTGACTGTCTCCAAAAGGTATTGGATCAGTTGGACAGGAAAACAAGCAAATCCTTCAAGTTTATCAAATGAGATATAAAGATCAATATATACCAAGATTATATATTCCTCATTCTGAAGGAGCTGTGGACCCCCTTGAAATTGATTACATGTATAGATCTGCAATTGCAGGACTGCATACTTATCTGCTGACCTCATCAGATCTAAACAAAGTGAAAGTTTTGAAACATGAAGAGAACAAATCTAAGATGACTTCCCTGCTTAGTTTAGGAGAAGTATATCAGTGCCAAGTGGGAATGGAAACCACACCAGAAGTAGACAAAAATCAGGCAGTAAATGAATATACCAAAAAGCAAAAGAAAGAATGTTATGAGAAGGATAAGATGAGAGGGCAAGAAATGTGGAAAAGGCTTAAAATATAAATGCAAGCACAGAAAACTCCTGAAACAACCTTAGGTCAATCAGGATTTGATGCAGGAATGGTTAAGGAGAGATGAATTTAAACCAAAAGATGAAAGGTTAATATTAGTAGTCCTGGATAGGGGGCTGTGTACACATTGGTTTACAAAGTCCATTGAACATGAGTGAGAAACAGACAAGTACAGGTTTTTTAAAACAGAACTGGAATCAGTTGCACATCCTGTTGCTGGGTGTGATACACTAATGGCAGAGGGTCTGTATACTTAAAGGCATAATAGTGTAGCAAGACTGTTGCATTGGGGATTGTGCAAAAGTTACAATATTGAAGTAGCTGAGAAGCATTAGAAACATGAGCCACAATGCAGTAAAGAGAATGATTAAGTCTATATCATATGGGATCACCCATTACAAAAGTTAAAAAAATAGATGCAAGAAAACCAGAGATAGTAGTCCATGAAAAGAAGACAAAAAGTACTATTCATAGTTGAAATTGCTACACCCAGTGATTACTGTGTCTTATGTACAGAGACACATAAAGTCATAAAATACCAGGATTTTCAGGCAGAAATGGAGGCAATGTAGAAGGGTACTCATACAGTTCCAATAGTAGTAGGAGCAGTGGTCTCATAAAAAATATTTTACAATTTTATTTAGATATGCTACCAACACATGTAACTCCATATGAATCGCAGAAGGAGTCGATTATGGGCACTTTGCATGTGCTGTGAAGACCACTTTTAGCTAACATCAAAGACTGAAATAATACTAATTTCACAAACTTTAATAGCACTTTGACTTAGAAATGGGGTCCATTCTGGCTATGATAGTAGAATTCCAAATTATTTGGAGAAATTAAACTGAGGAAAAATATCATTCTAATCAAATGCCAGTGAATTAGAGCATTGAAGCAGGCCAATACTATTCTTTCATACAGTACTGTACTGTATAATATTAGATGTCTTTCCATATCACTTTTGCAGTATTTTTAACATAAAGGGATCTCCTGCCAAGGATAGTCCAATGTACAGCCAGTATATCAAAGCCTTTGGAATCAATAGATGTTGTGCATCACATTTATGCTCCATGTGCAAGGTGTAGGGGATAAAGATGACATATGGGTATATATGCCTCAGAACTTCTTTGCCACCAGTCTGAATGCCCTCATTGAATGTTGAGGGCTTCTTCTGTGCTGGTTACTGAGCCATGTTTCAGATAAGTGCCCCATTGGAGTTTCTTCTTATCTTTTTCTTTTTTTATTTTGGTGTGTTTACGTGTCATTCAAAAAGGGGAAATGACACTGTGTGAGGAATATTCCCCATAAAGACCATCATGAGCAGTGTCTCTTCTGTTTGGGTGCTTCTCATGACCATAGGCAGTGTTCTATTTGCCATCTGTTTGTCCCTAAGACCCTACATAGTTGTCTGTCTGCCTTATTGATTTACCTAGAAACCCAACATCTAAAGTTGTTGGCACAAGATGCTATGACAAGAGTCTTCCCATTCCAATGGTAAGCCACTTGCCAAGAAAAACACCAAAAAACTCAGATCTTACTCTGCCTCTTTCCCACCTCTTCCAGACATCTTTCTTGAGACTGGTGAAATCCCAGAGGATTGTCTGTTCTTGCTTGAAGGGGGACCTCAGCTGCTTATATCAGAGGGACAAGGGGAACACCACATATTCTAGTTCAGGAGGAGATTTTTACTATGTTGGTTGAGTGTCTGCAAGGGTCCAAACCTCCTAGGGTTTTTTTGGATAGACATCCCTCAAAAAAAAAAAAAAAAAAAAAAGGCATATTTCCCCAGCTGTTAAAGATTCCCAACGTGAATGGCAGGATTTTACTCAAGGGTTGTTTAATGCCTTAATGGCATTGAACCCACCTCAAGGAGTCTCTGTGCCTTCTCCTTCTGGCCATCTATTCCTGTTAAGAGACCCAGAGAACAGGAGTCCTCCAAAGAGGATTTGGATTCTTGAGAAGAGTTGTTGGCATTTTCTTTTCATCCATTCTTTGGATTATGGGTCTGAGGAAGAAGGTTTTGTTAGTCCAGGTTCTCCCTTAGATGAACATCTTTTGGGGACACTATTTCCTGAATGATGGAATATTTCAAATAGAACTGTTCTAAGGTTTCTGATATTCAAAAGAGGTATTATGAACTCCTCCAAAGGGAATCTCCCAAACCCTCTGCTGTTCCTCCAGTCTTGGCTGCCCTCTTAGATACCTTTTCAACAGCCTCTTTGCCCCTGATTCTCACCCTTCAGCTCCCACGAAACCTGACAGATATTACAAGGTGCCTGGTGATTGTAAATTTTCATACACATGTCCATCTGCTGATCCTCCTGTAGTGTCTATATCTTCTGACAAATCTAAACTTTTACCCTCTACTAAACTACTTCCTTCAGCTAAAGATAGTAGAGCCATAGAATATCTAGGCAAAAAGGTCTATACTGCTGCCACTGCAGCTTTTAGGGCTATTAATTACGATGCACATGACCTTGTATGTTTTAGCCCTTCTTTCTCAAGCAATTTCTGACCTTCCTGATTCAGAAAGAAGGTCTTGGCCCTGTCCTTATTGTGTTCTTTCTGTCAAGGGCTCATCACTCTATTAAGTTTAGCTATGATGCAGCTGATGCTTTTTCTTGGATTGCTGTATTTGGTTCTGTTTTGAGGTGCTACTCGACTTCATCATCAGCCTTTACTTAATGACATTTAAGCTAAATTGTTGGATGCCCTTCTTGATAAGAACATTTTTGGCTCTGCTGCTACTGCTCAGCTTTTCAAGTCCCTCTAAGATAAAGGCAAGACCTTGCAGGAATTTAAATATATTTTTATTTCTCCATTCCCTAAATATTAGAGAAATTATCCATCCCAATATGCCTTTGTTAGTAGACAATCCCTCCCCCCACCTAAGGGTAAAATAGGTTCTAGGCATGTACTCCCTGCCAAGTCTACTCAGACTGCTACTCCTCAGAAGCTTCCTTTTTAAGACAAACCAGATTCTATCCAACAGGTTGCTTCCCCTTTCCCTAGGCCAGGTTGCTATATCCCTTCATCTTTCTCTGTCCCTTCCCAATTGGTTAAAGGTCACTCAAGACTCTTAGGTTTTGCCCATCATCTGCCAGGGATATTTCATGGTGTGGAAATCCCTTCCTCCTTTCTAAACTACCCTTCAAACCCTTTTCCCTCTTCTTGCTACCCAGGTCTTACTGATATCTCTGGACCTCAAAGATGTCTAACTACACATCCCCATCCATCCACTTTTCAAGAAGGTTTTATGTTTCTCTGTTTCATCCTTGCATTTTCAATTCTCTGCTTTGTCCGTGGGTCTGTCTGTTGCCCAAAGGTATTTACCAAATGCTTCACTCCTGTCATTGCCTTCTGTAGAATGAGAGGGGTTCAGATCTTTCCTTATCTAGATGACCTGCTCATTCAGGTTTCGTCCCCAAGGTTCTGCTTCAACACCTCCAGGTTACTGGTTTTCTGTTACAAAGCCTGGGGTTTATTATAAACTTTCTGAAATCAGTCCTGGTTCCTTCTCAGGATCATGTTTGTCTTGGTTGCAGGATCCAGACTATTCCCATGCTGACATGCCTACCTGCACTCAAGGCCCTGTCACTTATCACCTTTTTTCAGTCTGTTCTTCCTCTGGGTTTAGTCACAGCCAGGGGTTTTCTTAGGTTCTAGGATTCATGGCTTCCACCATTCCTATGCTGCCTCTAGCCAGGCTCCATATGCGAACACTACAGTTGTTCCTCAAGTCATTATGGCTTAAACACTGTCATCCACTGGATTTCCAAGTTCCCTTCCTTCCATGTCTCAAACTCGAACTTCAGTGGTGGATTCATCAGCTTTCTCTCAACCCAGGACTTCCTTTCCAACCTCCAGCCCCATCTCAACCTCTCCCTTCTACTTTGCCCTAATATTATTGCTTTCCTGACCAGGGATTCTTTTCTTTTTATCCTTCTGGATGCACATTTTCCTCCTGGTCATTAGGGATATTCTGTTCCTCCTGGGACTTTTCAGTTCTGTGGTATGTACATCACCTTTATGCCCTACGCCTTGAGTGAAGAGTATATGTGTGAAGCGCGATTTCTATAAATCCCAAAGATTTTGGTATACTGGCTGGGTGTTGGGCTGTCCTTGGAAGGAAATCCCATGTTAAGGAAACTGTAACAGTGAAGAGAAGGACATTTAAAGTTATGGTACAATTCTACACAATTGTACTTTATATTATCCTATCCACCCACTTCAAATTGTAAGCCGTTCACCAAGAAATGGATCTGATCGAGCAAATGAACACTACCAAGCACTCAAAACTACTTCCCTATTCCCATTATGCACCTCAGCCCTGCATTTCCTCAGATTTCATTTGGCATGCCATCAGCAAGGATCACTCAAACCAACATTTTGATAAGTTTTAACTTAAAATGCCCTCTTTCATTTGTTTTTAGCCTTAGTACCAATTTTTTTTATACCTTTTCTCCCTTTGCGGTATTTAAAAAAATACTCTCCTTCCTATTCCTACAGCTGGGTGCAGAGGTCTAGTTGCTTCTTTTGGCCTTTCTGGCAGCCATTTTTCTTAATACATTTCTATTTACTTGGATTATAGCTTACATTTTCATTGTTTTTTTTCTGCTGTTTCTTGCTGTTCATGACTTTCTTTACTGCTGTTCACTGTTTTGGGTGTTGGCTTGATTTTGTTATGGACAAGGGCTTCAGAAAATGCACCAGCTCTGACCTTAAAATCCCATGCCAGAGCATCTTCAGACCACCTGTAACATTTGTAAGGGCTATGACATTTGTCTGCACAAAGAAAATGTAAACTAATTTTGAAGGGTTTACTCTCTTCCTCTTCTTCTAGATTAAATAAAGCTAGTCACCAGGATAAGGAGAAATATAACTAAAAGAGCAAGAAGAAGCCAGAAGAACCTCAGAATTGTGCTTACATTTCCAAATGTTCCTCAGACTGACTCCCTTCAGCTGACAATGTCCTTGACTGTTTCAGTGCCATCTCTGTCTCTGGTGTTGGTACATTCCCACACCGAGACCACAGTCATACAAGATCAATCCCCCAAAAAGGCATTGAGTAGCTTCTGTTATGAAAATGAGATTTCCAGGTTCCTCACCATCTTCTTTTAGATATATTTGGTCAATCTAGAGCTCCTCTGATTTTGACTAGGAAAGGATAATGAGGGCTTTTGTCAAGGCTTAGATTGATATATGTTAACCTTTCTCCCTCTGTATCTAGGGCAGCATGGGTTGGCACTACAACTCCCCTCACAGAAGCTCCTTGCATGTTACATATTTCAGTACCAGATGTTGATAAGCCATTGTCTTTTCTGGAGCTTCCCATGTTGGCATTGGCAGAATCAGGTCCCTTGGCACCAACTGTGGAACATCCAACTCACTTGACATTGATTTAGTTGGAGTTGATAGAGTCTGGGCATTAACCCCTTGATGCCAGGTCTTTGGTACCTGTTCATTCATTGCCTTGTTTGTTGTTACAGTCATCTATGTTTGAGAAGTTGACACCAGTTTCAGTGTAGAAGCCATCCAGTCCATTGGCTTTGTGCCTCTATATTTGGTAATATTGACATCCACCTCTTTAGGGAATGATACCATGCTAACTTGGAGGTCTCCGGTGCTGATGGATTCAGCATTGCCTTTTGAGTTCATTGAAAGGATCACTGATTATCCATCTGTGCAGGTTGGGAATGGTCAAATAATTTCAGCTCCATCCTTGAGCACCCTTTAGTCTGAGCCTTTCCTTCTCACTAATCTTTCCTTGGACAGAGCAGATCAGAAGATCTTACATAATCTCTCCTTGGAAGTCCTCATGAATTTTCTGGTGACACTAATGGGTCCCCTCCATGAAAACCTGTATGCAAGAGGCAGCACATTGACTGCCAAGTGGAGTCTGTTATCCCAAATACCAACCTTGATGAAGGGGAACAGTCCCCCACAGTCCCCTCTAGAGGACTGCAAGTTTGGCAAAATTTTGGAATTAATGTGGCAGAAAGGTTCCAAGCCCACTGACCCTTTGCCCCCCAGATGTGGATGATCTCTTTGAGACCTTCAAGTTTGTCTCCTTTCTTCTGACCATATGATGATCCTGATTTCAGATAGGACATAGCAGGAGCCCAAAGTGACAGAAAGTTTTCCTTTTGAATCAGACAGGATTCTTCACTCACCTAATGACAGACAGCACTGGAGTAAGGGTTCTCTAATCAACTCTATTATTGTAGTAGCAGCACTGAGGGAGCTGTTTTATAACAGTCCAGTGGTCCATCATCCCAACAGAGTCCAGGATGGTGGATCAAATAGGGAAGTTATTGTATGCTTTAGGCATGTTTTCCCTGACAGCATTAAAGTGTCTAACCCATATGACATATTTCTAAGGAGATCTTACCGAATAAGTATTAGACTCTGAGGAAGCTTGGTCACATTTGAAATTCTGAAACAACTCAAGTCTGATGTGGCAAGTATGCTAACCATATCAAGCTTCTCCATGAGACTACTGCACAACACAACTGATTGAGGGGTTAGTGGCTCTGGAACTGGAAGTACTATGAGGCACCATGCCTGGCTGTGCTTCTGTAGTTTCGCAGACAACCTCAAGGCATTCTTCATCAATGCCAGTTTTAATGGGTACTCACCATTTCTCCCCAAAGTTAAGGAAGAACTTCTGAAGAGCAAGAAACTAAGGCACTGTCTACCATAGGAGTCCACTTTATGGCCCCTCAAAAGTCCTTTTTTCAGAAATCAGAAAAATAACAAAGCACTGTAGTTTAAGAAATCCCAGGGTGCTCCTTATGACGTTTCTTTACAAAGGGGCAGCTGTGACAGAGAACTCCCTTTCACAAGCACAACCCCAGTGGCAACAGAAGTCTGCAGAACCAGGGAATCTGGGGCTTTTGTTCAGGAAGCATTCTCAGGGGCCCTGAAGGGTTGGTTGAGTGTTCCTCTGTGGAGGCAGTTGAGGTGCAGGTTGTCTCTTCATCCACGTGCTAGATGGCCATCACATAGGAGAATTGGGTGAAGACCATAATACCCAGAGGCTGTGTCATTCTGTCCTCATCAATTCCAAAAATATTATCACTACCCCTTCCAGAAATACCACCCCATCAAAGAAAGGCAGCAGTAGAGGAGATTGCCAACTTCCTACAAGCCAAAACAGAAAGGATCCAGAATCCGTTCCAGATTGTTTTTGTTTCAAAGAAGTCAAAGGACCTCAAACCCATTCTACACCTATATAACCTAAGCAATATGTAAAGGATACCCAGATCCAGATCATCATGTTGGAAGCTGTTCTCCTTTGCCACCAGGAAAATAACTTGATATACCCCAGAGACCTTCAGGATGCTTTTCTTCACATAAAGATTTCCAATTAATCCAAAGGTATTTGAGCTTTCAGCTAGGAGCCAGTCACCAGTTTCATGCCTTGCACTTTAGTATTACCACAGTCACTCATGTGTTTACCATGTGTGGCAGTAGTCACAACTCATCTGTGATTCAGGGGAATCCACATATTCCTATATCTGGATGAGTGACTCACAGCTACCACAACAAAAGAGTCTCTCCTGTCAGCCATAGAGTACTTACTTCACTTGTCTTTGCTTTTAGACATCTCATTGACCAAGGAAAATCCCTGTTATAGCCTTCTCAAGCATTGTTTTTCATACCAAGTCATCTAGACACAAGGCCATGCACTGTCAAACTAGCAGAAGAAAAACTTTTGTCATTAAGAACTGCAGTTTTAACTCTTCTGATCAAGTCTCCACCAGCTCATATTAAAAGGCCTTGGTCTTATAGCAGCTTCAGTACTTCTTGTGCCTCCTGCAAGATTTCATAGAGAGTTTTGTAGTGAATTCTGAGCATGCAATGGTCACAGCTAACAGACTCCATGAACATTCATCTCTTTTCTGTCTGGAGAAATAATTTAACATGTTGGAGGGAGTCACTCATAGCCTCAGTGGGAAGACCCTTTACCGTGACCCTTCCTAAGGCCACTGTGACCCCAAGACTCCTCTTTTCTGGGGTCAGACATTTTAAGGAGAGAGTGATCGAGAGAGAATAGTCCAAAGTACGCAGACCAATCTAAGTATGAATATTCACATAAGGTCCAGGAGATGAGGGCAGTCTTCCTTGAGTTGCAGGTCTTTCAGGACTGCTTTCTACAGGGCATGATTTCTATACAATCAGACAAAGGAGTCAATAGTCTGATACATCAAAAAGCAAAGGGGGGCAGATCTTATCCTCCTCTGTTGAGAGGCCATTAGAGTGGGAGAGTGGAGGATCTCTCTGAGGCACTTACTTAGTAGCAACTCGGTATTAATCCCTGTAGATCTTTTCTGGCCCAGATAAATGTGGTTCTCCTTTCTATGATCTCACTTCAAGAAGCAATCCTGGCTTCTGGATCCTTAACTGGATTTCCTGTCCCATCCATCTGGCAAGCATCACATGGACATTCAATCACTCAAACTAAATGCATGGTTTCTCCTTTTTCAGTGATGCCCACAGACACAGCCTGTTCCAACAGAGTAATACAGATTCTTTCAGATGTATAAAATGAATCTAATGCACACTTTACAAGAGCAAATGAAAAATGTTTCAGTCAGGGCTTGGGTTCCTTCTCTACTCCAGTCCCTTCAGTTTTACATTTTATCTCATCTCTTTTTGATTTTGTTTCCAGTTATCCTACCATTTAGGTCCAGTTGGCCTACTTCAACTTTCAAACAGGGTTTCTATTTTGCTTGGAAGCACAGGTCTGTAAAGCATTACTTAAAGGCAGCACTCTTCTCTGATCCCCATGAGACCTAAACATTGTGATGGAGGCATTAACACATCCCCCATTTGAACCAGCCTCTTCTGTTGACTTGAATTTTCTTCCCTGGAAGACCTTGCTTTTGTAGCTGACATATCTGATAGAAATATTTCGTTTCATGTCTAATATTTCACAAAAAAGAGCACCACTCAAAACAAATCCATCCTTTATGCTTAAAGTTGCTTCGTTTTTTTTTTTCTCTTAACCAGCTCCGAATCTCTTTTTACAGATTATTGAACAAGGCTAATATTTGCTCCCCACCTTGGATGTTCAACAGTTGTGCTTCTGTTTACACCAGACTAACAATAAGGATAGACCATCATTTATTTTTATGCTCCATAAAGACAGGGACAGAAAGTTTCCGAAGTAACTTTATCCAGCTGGATTACTACAGATTGCATTACCTATACATACCAGTTCAATAATAAATCTTCACTGATGAAGCCAAAAGCTCATTCCCCTAAATCCATATCACCTTCCACAGCCTTCTTCAAAAATTTTATAGTTGTGCAACAGCAACTTGGTCTGGGTTGCACACCTTTGCTACATTTTTACATTATAAACTAGATATTACCTTCATATCCCACTGCACCTATGGGAGCACCATTTTCAAAGGTATCCTGTCATGATTCCACCCAGGAAAATAGGTAGCTAAGGAAATTGTCCCACAGTTCAATAGATGGGATAATATAAGATCCAGAAGTTATGCGCTCACCATAACACTGGATCTTTATTGTCCCTAGTCGTCTACTTCAACAACCCACCCTTCATGCTCTTTCAGATTTTCACATTTCCTCTCTCTGGATGGACTTTTTAGACCTACTCAGAAGTCTATCCTTCTTCAGTGCTATTTCCTAGATTCCCTTTCTCTCTATAAAGAGATTAGACAGCAAACTACATCTGAGAAGATGTAAGGGGCAGGTGCATGATGGGAATAGGGAAGGAGCTCAGGTACTTGGCAGAGTGTTCATTTGCTGTATCTGATCTGACAGAGAATGTTTCACAATTTGAAGTGAAAAGACTAGGGATAGTAAAGATTAAGCATTATGGCAAGTACATA
The DNA here is from genome assembly GCF_019279795.1 of Protopterus annectens. Taxonomy (NCBI): domain Eukaryota; kingdom Metazoa; phylum Chordata; order Ceratodontiformes; family Protopteridae; genus Protopterus; species Protopterus annectens. The sequence goes on from NC_056746.1 coordinate 380,866,054, forward strand.
ACTTCTTTTTTGTCCTGTTTTTTTAAAAAAGCTTACTTCAGTGGTCTATATGTGGAATTCATCCTTACCTTGAAATGGGTGTGTAGGACTAGGAAAAACAGGACTTTTGTTTTAGAAAACAAAAAAGGATTGCCTCAAAAAATAATGTTTTTCAGCCAAACAAGTTGTTCTGATCAGTATAAAGTTTATCTTGATCAGCTTGTTTGTTATTTTTTTTAACAAAACGCCCACATGTGTACTATGTAATTTGTAATTTAATTTTTTTGTAATCCCTATCCACGGCTGTTATGCTTTTATGATCCTATCCTCCACGTACACAGAAAACTCTATGCAATATTTTATCTAATAAATGCATGTCAATTTATATTTAGGTGGTTTTAGTCTTCCAAAGATAAAAATGCCTTAAAAAGGTAAGCTAAAGTTAGTACATTTAATGACCCAGTTGTGGCTGCTGCATGACACAAGATACAGAGATTAAAAATTGAATTGTTCCATTCAGATTGGAACAGGTGGCAATCCCACATTGGACATCATCACCTGCATCAGAAAAACTACAAAAAGTATTTTGCAAGTGGGCAAACCTTCTGCACTCACCAAGGTGGAGGCTATCCCCCACATCTCTAAACAGATTAATTTAAAGATCATAAAACACTGGAGGTAAGAAGAAACATCCTTACCACCACTTTTGCATGATCTCACTCTATTCATCAAGACGGTTTTTGATAAAAATGTAAGTACAAAAAATATGAGTCACTTTTTGCAATTCTTCACTTTACCTCTCATCAAAGAGTAGGACTCCATGCTGTTTCACAGAACTGTGAGGTGTCAGCAGCTTGAGAGCTGTCACACACTGTCAGACATGGTACTGGTACTGAATCATTTTTGCTTAGCACCAAGAGCAATGGACAGTGGGTCTTCCCTTGTAGCCAAGGCTGTTGTAGATTTTGATGATTGGTGATTCACTTGAATGTTGTAAAGTTCAGAGAGTGTTGCAACTTCTAGAACCCAGTCTTCTAATTATCTAGGTACTTGTTAGACTATTGATCTATGGGGAGCTTAAGAAGCCTAGCCTTACATTCCCATGGTAGTTTTTAGCCCTTATAGTTTGCATATGAATAACCTTAAAAATGTAGCAATGCTAAACAACTAAGAACACATAGAAAGGTATCTCTGAGGCCAAAAAATTGGACCTCTTACAGTGAAATAGTTTATTAAAATGGCAGGTTAAAAAACACACAAGTCTTGAAGTTAATTGAAGTTTGTAGTTTAATTTTAGAAAATTAGATGTGTTCTAAGGTGTTTTTTTGCAAGCGAAATTGCACTTCCAAAGGGGTTGTTTATTTGGTTGTGTTCTGGGTGCCCAGCATTTTATGTGGGCAAAATAGAAAGACCCCCCCCAAGGAAAAGAATTTATGAGCACTTACATGAACTAAAAAGACAAGACATGAACAATGCACTTTTTAAACATTCTGTATCAAACCCTAGTTGTCCAGTTTTTAAGGTTTTTAAGCTTTTAAGTTTGCAATTTTAGATCAGATTTAGGGGAGGTGATTTTAAAGCTTGGCTTTCAGAAAGAGAATTTAAATGACAATTGAGGTTATGCGCTTCACAAACCCTGAGTATTAATGAACACATTTCCCTACAACCAGTTTTAAATTTGTGATCAGTGTTAGTTAATTAGCTTTTATTTAACCCTGTGGGAACTTTAGGTTTTAAGACAGTACATATTTTTCTTAATTTTTATATTATTTTTTTATAATACAATTGTATGATTGTTTTATTAATCAGATAATTGTTTTAAGAATGTATAGGAGGAGTTGGTTGTGTTTCTAATTGTTCTGATGAAGTCCTGGTATTACAGGATGAAAGTGCTTAAAGACGTGTGTTTTTTAATAAACTATTTCATTGTAAGAGAAGTCCAATTTTTTGTCTGCAACGATACCTTTTTATGTGTTCTTGCATATGAATAACCCAGAGATGGTCCAACTAAGGATATGCTTGGACATGTTGCTAAACTGGAGAATTGTGAAGATTTGTGGTTACCCATTCATTTGTCCAAATAACATTTGAGTAGAGTAATAGAAGTACTTTGTTTTATGTAGAGTGGAACACAGTTCCATAAAAGTGGTATCCTCTTGTGGTAAAAACCTATCTTTCCAACATGTTCTATTAATTTTGAAAAAGAGATTGAGATCCTTTTGAGCAGGTGTTTATGATATCATAAGACTTGCATATGCGTAATAGGGTCTGTTGAAGCTATATACTTATATCTAGAGGTGTCAGCAGTATTCCTGGTCATGTAGGCCTTGGCAAAACAGCTGCTTCTCAGGCCTCTCAATATGTTGTCAGGCAACCAGACCATCTTGTAATATATAAACAAGCAAGGGGTTTCAAGGTCTTACCACAGCTGCAGGCAAAGGTTGTTTATTTGTCACTGGCCATAAGCTAGGGTATTCTTTTTTCAACAGTTTGCAGTCCTAGAGAAGTCAATGTACTGACAGATGCTGTAAGCCAAGTATTAGGTCCTGTCCTGTATCTCAATATTCAGTGGTTGTACCTTGTCAAGATCTTGTGGAAATGGGGCACTCAACAAGTTGATCTGTGTTCCACTCATGAGAAACCAATATCCTCTTCTTATGCTTTATGTAATACGGTGTGAAAGAAAAATAAGAGGACTCTTTATGTTTTCTCTTGCATGGGAGATTCATGTACAGTTTCCTTCTACTGGCATTTATTCCATATCTCATAGAAGATTTTAGAAAAGAAAGACCAGAACTCGTTTTGTCTCTCCTTGGTGACTGATAAAGGTTTGATTTGAAACCCTAAGGGCACTAACAGTACACAGGACTCTCCCAGACTTAGAGATGTGCCCATGTCTGGGGGAATAATCAGTTCCATCTCAGGCCACAGTATTTAATGTGTACCCTCTTATTCCTCAGGATCTCCTGACAAGGTTTTCAAAGGTGATTAGGGCTGCTAAATAGCCTTCCAATTGTCAGACGTCTGCAAAGTGAAAGGTGTTCTCAGTATGGGTAGATCATCACTCTTTAGATACATGGTTGGTTAACGTACAGGTGATTTTGACTTGAGTGTTAGTTTTTCTGTTGTCAGGGAACATTTGTCAGCTAAGTCTCCGAATCATGACTTTGTGGACAAAATTGTAGCCAAACACTATCATTTCAAACAATTCCATAAAAAAATCTGTACCTCAGGCCTCCATTGATGAACCACTTCTCCATGACATCAGAACTTCAGTATGGATTTTCTTGACCCCCCCACACACACACACACGTTTTTACAGAGTCATATGTTTTCTTTCAGAAGGACAGGGTTACCCAAGGATGACTGTACAGTTCCTCCCAAGGGTAGTTTTGAATGTCTCCGTGGATCAGTTTATCAATCTCACTGATTTCTTTTTAGCAGCAAAACCTCCAAACAGAGTATCTTTTATACCCTGTACATATACAGTCAGCTGCCAGCTGGAAAATGCTGCAGTCAGAAGTCTTTCCACTAAAAGGGTAGCTGCCACTAGTGCTTGATTCAAGGATGCCCTTATTGCAATAATTTTTACTCCAGCCACTTTGTTCTTGGTGTCCAGTGTCCCAGTATTATTATCCTAACCATGATTTTGGGAGTCAGGTCACTTTGAAAAAGCAGTCCTTCGGGATTCAACCATCTGAGGTATAGCGTTGAGCAGTCCTTCATCTTTCTCCATTCTCATGATACTGCTTGTGATTCAGCCTAACCTCTGACCCATCAAGTAGGGTTCTAATAGATCTAATAAATAATGCATTATCACTGTATCAGTTGATGTACAAACAATCACAACTGGATGGGTCAGAACTACCTTCCTTTCACATTGCATTGATATGTAGTCCTATCAGTTACTGGTGCTAGAGTTACCTGTAACTCAGGCAAGTATATATTCCTATATCATTTTCTTTAACTTACAGTGCTCAATCTGTGTTATTTATTGATTTACAAAATATGCTCATTAGTTTCTAGGACTGAGCTATCAGGCTTTGTGAACATGTTTAATGATGTAGCCAGAGCATGTTGTGTCTATGATGAGCTGGCAAGCTGTGGGAACAAGCCAGTGCATTACATAATGGTGCATATCTCTGAGAATGAGACCTTGCTGAAAAGGAGTGTTATATCTAATGGTGAAGTCTAGCCCAACCTAAGACCAATAAAGAGGGATGTCTAGTAGGTCAGCTGATATTGTGAGAAGATATCCATTGTTTGCTTTTGTAGAACAAGAATTTACTCTCCATTAACTCCCCACCACTACCACCACTGACTATTCCCATAGGGAGTGTGTGTGTGTGTGTGTGTGTGTGTGTGTGTGTGTGTGTGTGTGTGTGTGTGTGTGTGTATATATATATATATATATATATATATATATATATATATATATATATATATATATTTACTTACATAAACATACATACACAAATGCACACAAAGAAACCTTTGAAAAGTAAGGCCATAACATTATTGCCCTATTTAGAGCACCAGCTGCACACTGCCCTGCACCAAATGATGACCTCTTGGTTGATATTAGCTGGGCCTTTCAGATTTTCACATTTCCTCGCTCTGGATGTTTTTTTTAGACCTACTCAGAAGTCTGTCCTTCTTCAGTGCTATTTCCTAGATTCCCTTTCTCTCTATAAAGAGATTAGACAGCAAACTACATCTGAGAAGACGTAAGGGGCAGGTGCATGATGGGAATAGGGAAGGAGCTCAGGTACTTGGCAAAGTGTTCATTTGCTGTATCGGATCTGATAGAGAATGTTTCACAATTTGAAGTGAAATGACTAGGGATAATAAAGATTAAGCATTATGGCAAGTACATAACTTCTTTTATGTTCTGTTTTTTTTTAAAGCTTACTTCAGTGGTCTATATGTGGAATTCATCCTTATCTTGAAATAGGTATGTGTAGGACTAGGAAAAACAGGACTTTTGTTTTAGAAAACAAAAAAGGATTGCCTCAAAAAAAAATGTTTTTCAGCCAAACAAGTTGCTCTGATCAGTATAAAATTTATCTTGATCAACTTGTTTGTAATTTTTTAACAAAAAGCCCGCATGTGTACTACTTAATTTGTAATTTAATTTTTTTGTAATCCCTATCCACAGCTGTTATCATGCCTTTATGATCCTATCCTCCATGTACACAGAAAACTCTATGCAATATTTTAGCTAATAAATGCATGTCAATTTATATTTAGGTGGTTTTAGTCTTCCAAAGATAAAAATGCCTTAAAAAGGTAAACTAAAGTTAGTACATTTAATGACCAAGTTGTGGCTGCTGCATGACACCCTTCCTCAACCAGTGTTAGATTTTGACATTAGTAAAGATGAAGTTGGTGACCTAGCTTATATCTTCTCTGATTTATACCCCAAAGGAGTGTGCTAAAGATGAGAAAACATGTCTGTCATAATCCCCTACCCTGAAGACATCTTATGCAAAAATGCTTAGTCTGATGAGGGAGCATTTCCAGTGCTGTGGTCCAGAGAAATTTTGGGCCCACACAAGGACACCTAAATTTGCTGGGCACTGACTAGTCTAAACCAACCACCATCCCTCCATTGTTGTAGGTATTTGAGGGTCCCTTTGTAAGTATATCCCTTGAACTAGATTCTTAGACCGCTGCACCTAAAACAGCTGACCATTTTTGTAAAATAGATGAAAAGGCTACATATCTGTATAAAATCATGAGAGCAGAGCCAGCAGTCTTCTTACTTGGTGCAAGAAATTCAAGATGGATACCTCCCAGTAACACATTGTTGAATAAACAGGTAGCCATAACTTCATACATTTTTGGTAAAAAAAGGTAAACACATCTGCAAATCTGATTATAATGGCTACTAATTGCCAGATCCATATTGCGAAGTACCAAATAGTCATCTTTAAGCAGATTGTGGAGCTGGTATGTTCCCTTGTGGACTCCTGTAGTTTTCAAAACTCATTAGTACAGTGGGTGAACATGCAATAAAATGTTATGATGTCAGAGATGCATTTGCTGCATTTGGAACAGTTTTAAAGGGGTGTGCTTGACTCAAGATTCAGCCCCTTTATGAGGGCATTATGGGCCAAACCCTAACTGCCTCTCTTGCTATATACTGGCTGTTTGACCCTTCTACTCAAGAGGTCTTAAAAATTAGAGGAACAAGCAAAGACCATGCAAACAGGAACTTTTTTCATCCACCTCTCTCTAAATATAATAGAAGCATTCCCTTTAAATCCTAGTCCTTCCACAAGAAGCAAACTAGATTTTATTAGGCTAAATAAATGAAAGCTTTAGAAAATGATTATTGGAAAGGAAAAATAGACCAGGCAGACAACAATGAATAATTAGTGGACCTCTTCTTCTAAGGAATTTACCCCAGTAGTGACTGAAGGCAGACTCTGAATTCTACCCTTCCCATTGTCACATGTAGAAGTTTAATGTTCAGAAATACAAAATAAAGTTCCAACGCTTACCCCTTTAAAGTGAATACTCCAAGGTCTAAGAGAACAGCTGACTATAATATAACCACTGATAGACCATCTACTTTCCTATGCAAACATAGAGCAGGTATACCTTCCACAGATGATGGCACAGAATTTTACTCAATGTTGTTTCTGTTTCAAAGAAAAGTGAACACTTGAACCCCATCCTAGAGCTTTCTTTGAAAATATTCCTCAAAAAAAAGTTCATGCTGCTAACTCTGAAGGCTGTCTTACCCCTGCTAATGCTCTAAGCCTTCATGGTACTCCTGGGCATCCACATCCCCATTTTCCTTTGTTCATGAAATTCCTCAGATGTCAGGTGTGCTCAGAACCCTTTGGGCTTCCTGTGCCACCAAGATATTCACCAAATGCTTGATACCTTCTTTTTTTTTTTTTTTTTTTTTACCTTCGGTGCAGGACAGTTCACACCTACCCATACTCAGACAACTGCCTAATCTAAGCCACATCACAACTACAGATAGACTTGAACCCAACCATGTATTGTAAAACAAGTTTAGGTATCTCCATCATCTACTAGAAGCCAAACCTACAATCCTCAAAACTAGGTTGTTTCTATGGTTTCTGCTAGACTTTGATCAAGACAAACTTTCTCTCCTTCCAGAGTAGATATTGCTCGAGTACAGTTTTTTTTTCTTTTGGCTTTGTCTAGAGGAAACCCTGATAACAAGGGAGATTTCAAAGAGCTCTAGGGTACATGTCCACAGCTGTCTTGCCAAGCTCCACATGAGGAAGTTGAGGTGGTTCCTTGGGAACCTGTTGATGTAACACCTTCATCTTTTTGTCATTCCTTCCCCTGACCCCGACCATTCAAAAAATAGCTTTCATTATTAGGCAGGCCAAGTACAAAATAAATTTAGGATGCTTTTAACTCCATTAGACAGTACCCATACTTTGACAACAAATGCCTTGGGTGAAGCTTATGGAGCCTATACCAAATGCCTACAGTGGCAGTTTGACCTGAGTAAGGTGGTCAAGCACCTCAGTCTAAGCAAAATGCTTGCCCTGGTCTGTACCTCTACAGGTCTTTAGAATTTCCTGGAGACTATGTATATTAACAACCATCACATACAACACTAATGGAGTAGACAAACAAGCAAGGAGGGCACACACCCTTACAGTTGTATGGATTAGCTGTGAAGGCATGGGCCTGGCATTGCAGTACATTCTGATCTTGAAAGCTGTCTACATCCTTTCAGGAGATATACAAATAGCATTCCTGCTGAGCAGATCTACCATAAGTCTCTAGAATTTAACTTTGGAAGGAAAAGTTTTCAGGTGATGGTGCAGATAGATCTCCATGGATAGACTTATTTGTGGTCCCACAAAACTAACATATCAAGAAATTCTGTTCCAAATTCCAATGTCAACAAGCTTGGGCAACTGATGCCTTCTCAATCAGCTGAAAATGGGATCTATGTTATGCCTTCTGCCTGTACTCTAATTTTAAAAGTACTGAGAAGGTCAGGGAAGAGACAGCAGCAACATTCTAACAGCCACTTTCTGGCCAAAACAGATGTAGTTTTCCCTCATTTTATAGCTCCAAGGAGAGTAACCATTAACTTTTCCCAAACATTGCACCCTGCTTACTCAGCAAGTAGGTTAGTGCAGCCACATTTTCTCAGTCTCAGCTTGATAATTTAGAGGACAGGTCTGTAATCCCAAATTTGGAAGTCTTTGAACCAGTCATAGTAGGCATTCTTAAAGAAACTATGAAATCTGCGACCAGAAAGTCCTGTTTAGGCAAGTGGAATAGACTCTATCTCTGCTATTCAGCTAAACAGACTAACCATTAATTGGATTTTGTAAAGCTAGTTCTTAACTGTCTGAGTACTCTGTTTCATTCAGAATTAGTTTATGCTTTCACTAAGATACAGTTTTCAGCTGTGTTACTAGGTGTGGCTGCAGACCCACCCATTAATCTCTTCTGATAGCCACAGTTTTCCATAAGATATCCTTCATCTTAGACCAACCATTAAACCAGGAATAACAGCCTATTGTAATATGAATAACAAGCTTAGATGAACTAACATGGCAGAACTACATAACTAAATATGTCTACTAAGATATTCTGGAATATTCCTTCCAGTCATGTTTCACATTCTAGATTGACAGATGAAACATGCTATTATTATTTAGTGGTTATTTGTCAGCATACTTCTCACATGCTCTACACTTTTTCATTACTTCATTTGCATAATTACACAAATAAACTGTTTCCATCATGGAATAGAGAACAAACCAGGGCCATTCCTTTTTGCAGAACAGAGAGACACTCAGCTTATCTAGCTTGAAACAGTATACAGCGTGCAGTAAATATTTCTGCTCTGAAATACAGAAATCCATTTTGTCAGTTGCAATGTCTAAAATAATTCTGATAGAGGAAGTCCATCCTGGCACTTATTTTTTGATATTTTAATATAGGTGCAACAAGCTGAGAGTAGTAGCCCTCGTGGTCATTTGAGTTTGAGACCCATGCTCTCACATATCAGCTTTGTATGCTCTTTCACCAGGGCATAGTAGTCTAATAGTCATGAGGAAAAATAATTTTTTTATCCCTAGAGTAGAATATAAACTGTCTTTAAACCAGTTTAAAATCTCCCAGCCCCCCAAGCCTTGAAACAAAGGAAAATAAATGTTACATTTCCTGGATGTGCACAGACAGCTGAGATATTTGACAAGAACCAAAGAATGGAAAAAGCCTGGGCAATTATCTTTCTTCCAGAGATAAGAAATTGGAGCAGGTATTATCTAAATGGCTACCTAACTGCATTATGTTTTTTGTGAACAACTTAGTAAATCTCTGAACCATAAAGTGAAAATTAATTCTGCTAGAGCAGTATCTATTTATGCTGCTTTCTTCAACATTTTTGCCCAGAACACGTGGAGCAGCTACTTGGAAATCCATTTCCACCTTTTCCAAGCAGTACAAGTTGAATGCATTCTCCAAATCAGGGCAGACTTGCAGTTCCCCCCACCCTACAACTGCTGCTGGAGCAAATAATATACTGCTGTAGTATTCGTACTATAGTTTATGAGTTGTATTGCAACAGTCATTCTTATAATGAACATAGTATAGCTGTGACTTACCATAGCAGTAGATGATCAAGCCCAGAGATTCAGCTGCTGCAACAGGGACAAAAAGAGAGGGTATGAGAGAAGAAAAAGAAAGATGTGAAAAAAAAGAACAAGTGGAAAATCAATGGTAACCTACGAGCCTCCAGGGAGAGTGAAAGTCTAGTCCATACTTATTTTGCCAGGCCCCTTTAAAATAAACTTGAACTCAGTCTTATAGTTAAGGAAGTACCTCTCAAATCTGTGGTGATCATAGTGGCACCATTATGGGCAACTTATAGGGATCTCACCAAAAAGATCCAAAGGTGATGTGGGCTATGGTCCCTTTTCTATCTAATCTCACCCTGAAGATCAGAATAGATAAAAGTGGGAAAACTTACCAGTACATGTAATATATATGGTATATACTTTTTATTTATGGGCTTCATATTAAAAAAATCAATTGCATATTACTTTTTATATATAATATCCCTTTAACAATAAACCTCGATGTGTGCAGAAAATCTGCTAAGTCTAGTAGTCCAACTATTGTATAGTGTTTTATATGGTCCCTACTCTAGTAGTTTTTGACAATTACTTCCGCATCTTTTCATCTCCCCAAAGAAATACATTGTTGTTCAAATGAAAAAGATAGTATTGTTGTCTAATTCTCTGCCATAGGGGTAATAACAGTGGATCATTGAGGAGATGCTTCCAGAATAGAAATGCAGCCCTTAGTTCATTCACCTGTGAATGATTTTGCATAGTATATTAATTCATAAAGTTACTTCTGCAAATTGCAAAAAGTCACTGCCTTTAGCATATTATTTGATATGAAGTGGTCCACTTTTAGTAAGGACCATGTGGCAGTTTGACACTCAGAACCTTTCAAGCCACTGGCTCCCTCCCTGCAGTCCTGTGATGCTTCTGTTAAAATAAAACACTGATGCACATTGGTCACTGCAAAACACACTGCCATTTTAATATACAAAACAGATAAGCACTTTTGTCTTTAACTTACATAAAGATTTCATCAAATAAAACAAAATCACCATATCATTGAATTTAAAACCTAATAAAAAAATCACATGATCTCCTTAAACCCATTCCTTAAAGCTAAAGTGCTCCATAATAGCTGAAGCCATTCATGAATGTTGACTACAAAAAAACATTACAAGACTAAAACGCAATACAAGTCACAAGAACAGCAAATGTAAACTCTTAAAACTATATAATATATACTGAAATAGGTGCGCTATCACCTATATGCTTTTAATTTAAGCAAACACGTGATCAAGGAGCCATTTAAAATTGGGGCACTTCCTTCATTAAAACGTAACTGCCAAAATAACTCTTCTCTAGCAGCAGTCCCTATGGTCTCTCCCCTCAGATTCACATTTAATTGTTCAAGCACCATGAATTTGAATTCATGTTCCAGCTAGTCAATAAGGTGTTTAGACAGGGAATTTATATTGCTTTTAGTACTAATCTCATAAAGATGTTCGTAAATTCTCTTTCAACATGCGCTCAGTTTTGGCCACATAAAATACAAGCAAGCCTGGTATAAGGTTAAGTAAACAACCCTTCCTGATAGACAGTTATGATTCCCCATAACTTTGAACTGTTCACCTTTTTTTCTGTGAATTTGTCACAACAGAATATCTTCTTGCAGTAATTGCAACGACCACACTTAAACATTCCATTAGTCACATGATGTCTCTCTTGTCTCTTTTCAGATTCAAAAACATTAGTGGCCTGTCACCAGCTGGAATTTGATAATACATTGAGTGACAATGGCACCTTAAGTGACTGTTTGGAAACCTTTGAATATAAATTGTTTAAAATATGAAAGCTTCAGCTTGAGAATGGGTTCCTATTGGAATCCATTAAAACTAACAGGGTTCCTAAGGGATTGAGGGTATGGAAATATCCCAATGGGTCTTATTAATAACTCAGCCCTGAGCAAGGATTTGCTCCAACTTTTTGATAGACGTGAGTGTGATTTCATAGAGCTTCATGTTAAACAAATAGACAAGCTTAGTAATGACATTAGCCTGCTTGACAAAGCCATCACTGAAGACTGTTGTTATGAACAATACAATATACAACATTCCAGTATTTTTCACTACATTGTACAAATTGAAAAGATGAAGGAAAGAAAAATTAAGAAACTGGAAAGAGACGGTTGATTACATGAACCCCAGGACGTATCCCCATCCACCCGAATCCCAAGAATGGGGAAGATTGAAGTAATTATTCACATACTGAGTAAATACAGAACTTGGGATATGATGGCACTGAACCACAGCAGAGAGAACCCAGTTCAGGGGAGCCCCCTTTGGATTTTCCATTGCTACAATGATCCGAGTTGTTGAAAGGAAAGCAACAAGTGACAAGAGGGCAATGGCCAAGACAGATTTATTCACTCTAGCATCCAGTAGGGGAATGGCAGAACACAACACAGAAGAAAACATGGAAGCAATAAGTAGCAAGATGACTGTTTTGGACTCTATAGAATTATGTAATGTTGTGACCAACAAAACAGGTGTTTTTTTTTAAATTTTAGCTCTTGTCTTATTAATCAGGCACACTGCGGCATGTTCCCTAAGGGTTTAACTTTTGTTATGGGAAAAACGGCTAACGTCATGGAAGCTTTAACTGATTTAAAAATGTATGTAAGAAAGCTTAATTTGAGTATTTTGTTTGACCAAAATAGTCCAGAAATGCAAAGTTTTACACTTTCAAGTGCTTGTAATCCACCCCTCCATTCAGTTTTACAATTTTTTTAAAAAATGTGTGAGTTAGTCCTGAAATCTACTTTAAAAGGATAACAGGGATAGCAGGTTCTAATCTAATAAAATAGGAAATTGAATTGCTAAATTTCTTAAAATCCTCTAACATTAGAATCATGAAACCGGATAAGGGGGGTGAAATTGTTGTAATGGATAACATGGACTGTATAGAAAAAATATATATCTTGTTTGAGGACACTTATAGACAAGGCTCAAAAAATGAGTTGAATATTGCCTATAGTAAAATCCATGTGGCATTGTATGATATGCTGATGCAAGAACAAATCAGTATTGATGAATTTATTTACGTGAACATGAAGAACCCCATGGTACCAACTATATTTGAGGTACCAAAAATATATAAGGACAAATATTATCTACAAATGCGACCTATTGTGGATAGCAGGAGTTCCATCACTTCCCCAATGGTGAAATACTTAGATTACCATCTAAAAGGAGGGTACAAAATGTTCAACATGTATGTAAAGGCTCTTGGGACTTTCTCAACAAATGTAATAATTTGATGTTTGAGGAAGCTCTTATTTTTTTTGACTACTGATGTCAAGGATTTGTTTACAGCAATTCCACACTCTAGGGGTTCAGTGGTTTATGGAATTCCTTGATAACAGCAGTGACTTGCCCCAAGATAGAATTAGCTAATTTACAAACTTGCCAGATTTAGTGCTGCGTAATAATGATATCTATTTTGAAAACCAATACTTCAAGAAAAAGGTTGCTAAGGCTGTTATGATAAGTGAGAAAGAAAGTACATCCTTAATAATACTTTTAAAAACTCATGGTGCCTCTATACGAGGTACCTTAATGATATTTTTATTTCATGGAAGGACAACATCAATAAGATCCCTCTTTGTATTGAGTACATCAGCTGCACGACAGATTTCTTATGATTCACCCATGACATAGGAGTGAGTTACATTTCTTAATTGGAGATCATCCTAGCTAAGGATAACATTAATTAAAACAAATATTTATAGAATATATAGGAAACCCACCTACTCTAATTCTTTCCTGCACTTTACTAGCTCACACCCACTGCGTAAAAGAAAGCAGTAGTTAAGGGGCAATTTGTGCATGCAGCATGCATGGTAACATTGTTCGCTGACTTTTTAGATGAGTGTCAAAAATTGAAGAGCATGTTTCTCAAAAGAGGATATCCTGAAGGCTTTATTGACAACTCTTTGAATGAAGTAGTAAGTAAAAGGAGAAACAACTTTTTCATCCCTATTTAACAGGGAATGAAGTTGTTACACAAGCTGTGGCTATTATTAGTCGTGACACTCCTAATTCAGTGTGGGTTGGGGCTAAATACGATTATAAATGTAGTTTTATTACCACTTTCTCCTTGGACCACAACTGTATTAGGTGGGTTTTGAATAAAAATTGAAACATAATTAATGATAGTACTGTCTTAAAAGAGAAACTTGGTGACAGGCCACTTATTATATATAGAAAGGAAGTCAGCTTCAGAAATGTTTTTGAATCTGAAAAGAGAAAAGAGAGACATAAGATGACTAATGGTATGTTTTAAGTGTGGTCGTTGCAATTATTGCAAGAATGTACTCTGTTGCGACAAATTGACAGTAAAAGGTGAACAGTTTAAAGTTAAGGGGAACTGTCGATCAAGAGGTGGGGAGGTAAAATTAGGGAGTATACATGTAAGTGTTGAGTGTTAAAACATGAAATGAATTGTATTTCATTTTCAAATTCAGTGAAAAAATGGAGTGTGTGCAAATTGCTTTTCTGGTCATTTATCTGCATGAAGTTTATTTGTGGAAGAACGAAGAATTAAGGTGGGCAAAGCATTAAAATGATTAATTGTAGAATTGAATGACTCAAGTTAAAGGAAATAAAGCAATTATTATGTGAAGAACATGGAGCAGTGAGGGAATTCTGTTCATTGTGGATGGCTTTTAAGTGCAAATTTAAAAAACATTATTTGTAGTTTGAGAAGTGGCAGAGTTGTAAATAGAAGCAAGATGATTTAATAGTTTCATTAACTTTGCAGGTAGCTTAGTCACTTTTGGAGCTGGAATGCCCTATTACTACATCATGTAGTTGGATACATTTTCCAGTACTGACACTGTAATGCAGCATAAAAGGGCTGCTGCACCCTTGAGTGTGTAATCCTTCAGATGAGACATTAAACCAAGGCCCCTTCAGCCTAAATTGATGGTAGCTCAGGTGGGTGTCAAAGATCCAATGACACATCTCAAAAATAGTAGAACTTTTTAATTAAAACATTAGCAAGAAATCTATGCACAATATAAGCAAAATGCATACAAAACAAAATTTTATTTATATTTATTTAAGATTTGTTTACCAGGAAAGTCTGACTTGGAACAAAGCCAATTTTCAGCAGAGGCCTGGGAAGAAACACTCCAAATGCATGTCTTTATAACGTGGGAGGTAACCAGAGCACCCGGAGGAAACCCACACAAATGCAGGGAGGACATGCAGACTCCACAAAGAAGGCACCCCAGCCGAGAATCGAATGGGAGAACTTCTGGCTGTGAGGCAACAACGCAACCACTGCACCATCCAGAAACAGATGTCAAAAATCAAACAAAAGGTAATCTAGAATGTCACAATTAAGTTAGCACAAATAAGAAATCATATTTCTCCACTTTTTTGCCATAACCAATGTCCAAATTTCCAAAAATTAAAGCGCAATCCCATAATTTATTATAAAGCAATTCCTCACAACGAGATAACCAAAGAACCCATACTATACTAATAAATAACTTATCATAAACTTCTTTTTGTGTTTTACTTATTGACTCAAAATATCCATGCGATATGATGTTTATATTTAATGAGATATAGATATTACAGATTATACTGTTTCAATACTTCTACCCCAAAACTTGCTGCCTACTACAAGTGATAAAAACGTTCCATAGTTTCCTCAATATTACATAAATATTGATCATCTTACAATACTAAAATATCTTTAAATATTGATTATACTGATTTTATTATTAATATATTATTATAAATATTAAAAATCCTTGTTGATTGTACAATATGCTTTGTTATCATTGGTGTATGTCTTAATTTCCCGTTATCAGTTTTCAGCATAACCCATACCTCCCATCCCCTGCTCCAGAAATGATGCTCATCATACATTTTTCTTAACATCACACACATGCTGAAAATTAATGAAAATAAGTCCTTGGAACATCACTGTTAGTTTCAGTCCTTCAAAATTGTACAGTAAGCTGGTGTTTCATATTCATATTCAGTCTACGAATATCATAATTTGATCAAGAAGAACATAACTGTTGCATATTATTTAAAATCAGAAACCAATCATTAGCTTCTAAAATTTCAAATCTCATATTACAAAAACTGTTTTAGACACATGAATAAATGCACGTACATCTTATACAGAAAATCCCAGGGACAACAATTAAATGACTGAAAAACTAATACCTATTAATTGTAGATGTGGTCTTAGAAGAAATCTACACCACTGATAACTTTCCAATATTAAAACCTGCTAAAATGGCAAAATAGACTATTCTTTTACAGCAGAGGCTTATGTGAATGGCTTCTTGGAAGATAAAGCTGGCATGTGTTATTTCTCAATATTATCATGGATGAGCAAAATTAATGCAGGGGTGGGCTGTCTTTTATGCTCAATCACCAGTTCTTGAGAATTAACATCCACTTTCACATTGTTCATCAAATCAAATTAATCCAGTATTTGACTTCATGAAGCTTCATGACCCACCAATGGCTCCTTCTCAACAATCACCTCTGCTAATTTCATCCATCCTTCAGATGAGATGTTAAACCAAGTTCTCATCTACTTGAGATGGTATGTAATACAGCTGGATGTAAAAGATCTCATGGCACCTATGGAAAAGAGTAGGGAAAGTTTCTGATGCCCTGGCCAAATTTCCCCTAGTAGTATAAATACCACCTAAGGTCTCCCATGAAAAGAGGCTACTAGTCTAGTGGGACTAACCTAGTCAACAAAGGATAAATAAAATAAATTTCAGGTAATCCATTATCACTTAAACACAGTGCTACACAGCAACTCATCCTGTAGAGATTCTACTGCCATCTTCATGTCTCCACATTCTGAGCTATAACTGCCCAATAACCTGATACAGCACTTCCAGAAAGTGAAAAGAGTAGAGGGTCTTTTATTTATATACAAAAAGAACTCTTATTTACAACATATTTACAAATATACAAATATATTTGCATATGTTCATAATTTTCCTTACAATCATACTAAATTTTCATCTATACTGGATCCCCACTCCTTTTTCCATAACCACCATCTGATTTTGCTTAATATTGTTGCTAAAATCCATTTACCATTAAACATAATTTCATTTATTCTTTCATTCCTTATAACCCATATTACATAAAATAACTTTTATCTGTTCTTTTAACATTTTCTTTACTTCTGTTCTTATAATATCCATATTCAATCATATCCATGTTTATTTTATTCATTTCTTTTATATCTTCAAAAATATCTTCTTTACATAGTTTCCCCATAACATTTTTACGCTCTTACATTTAAAAATTCAGTAGCTTCTATTCTTCTTGACAATGTAAACATATTATATCACTTTTCTTTTTATATGGCATATTTCCTATTACTATTAATTATCTATTACCAGTCTCCACAAAAATATTGCCATTCTACTTTCTGATTGTACCATTTGCTCTTATTTTTTTAGCTTTAATTTTTTTTCATCTGTTAGATTTTCCCGTAGTTTTGCATAGTAATGTTTTACCATTACATTCTTAAACCATACTTTTCTTTCTTTATCTATATCATCATTTTTTATTTTCCACAAAAATATTTTTTCTTGTAACATTTTATTTTATCTATACACTCTTTTTCTCTTTTACTCTTTTTAACATGCCCCCAAGTTTATTATACGTATATTTATACACTTTTACTACTAATCTCTCAGCTTGTCCATTTATCCACTTTTAACACCTTGCACAAATTTAATGAAGCAGCATATATCACTGGGTTAATTAACTCTAAACCTACTACCTCTTTACTTACATATAAAACTAATTTTTACTGGGACTAATCTTGAACCCCATATAAATGAAAACATATCTGCAATAATTCCTTTTCAAATTCTGTTGGCAACATAAATACACTTTTAAAAACTGAAGACTCAAAACAGCAAAAGTATTCAGAAGATAAAACACCACTCCTTTTCAACGATAAATTACTGAAGTTTTTTAATGTGAGCACTTTTGTCCACTTGCAATGAAGGAACTTCATCAGACACATTGTAAAAACACTATGCAGTTTAAATAGTCATGAATAAGCAATGACATCATAACCCCTCCCACTTGCATTTATAAAATATAAAATATAAAGTATAAAACTTTCTGTATGTATAAATTCAAACCTATACATATATGCAACATGTTTATATAATATGTAACAAAGGTAAAAATAAATGTGAGAATAAAATGTTTTTCATCTCAGTAAAGTGTTCAATTTCAGGACACATTTCAGTGAGCAACATTCATTAAGTCCTGGATAGGCAAATGCATTTGTTTTCAGTTGCCATAGTAACTCTCTCTCTCTTCACGTTTTAAAGCCCAAGGGCCCCCTCTAGTGTCAACTTTCAACTTTTCAATAATTATAAAATGGAAAGAATGGTCAACACATTCCAGGGTATGTTTATCCAGTGCATTATTTTTATCTTGTCTCATCATGCTATAATGATGTTCATAAATTCTTTGTTTTAATGGCCTTTCCATCTTTCCTATATAGAATATGGGGCATGATTTACATCTACCTAAATAGACAACCCCCTTAGTAGTGCAATCATATTTCCCTGTCAGAATATAATTTATTCCCCTAAAGAGAAAGCAGAACCTACAGAAATGTATTTACAATAAGGGCATCTGCCACACTTTCTCATGCCCTTATTCGGAACATAAGGTTTTATGTTCCTATTCAGTAAATCCTTTAAATTAAGACCTCTTCTGAAAGTAATTTTAGGCTCTAAACCAAACCTCTCTCTCAAATTCACATCTTCATTAATAAAGGTCCAATTTTTTTATCAAAATAGCCCTTAATTCTCTAGCATCATTTGAAAATACTGTAGTAAAGCTAGTACTAAAATTTGACTTAGCATTATTTACTGTAAGGCTTCTATTTAAATCCAAAAGTTGTTCAGACCTTTCTACTCCTTTATGTAAAATTGGTTGGAAATGACCTGTTTGCCTTTTTCTTCCTACTTTTATAATGATCTCATCCACTACAGGGGTTGGGTACCCTCTATTTAAGAACATTTCTTTCAGATTCATACATTCCCCCTCAAAATCTGAATCCAGTGTAATAATTTTTGCTGCCCTGACTACCTGTCCTTTCACAACGGCTCTCTTCTGGTGGGGTTCCTATCAACAGCAAAATATCGAAGCGGCATGTAAGCAAATTCTTTCCCTGGGAAAGAATTCACTTGGCCGCCTCGGTAGTTTGCCGTTTTCTGCACTGTAGTGCAGTCTCAGAGTTGGTATATTTAAGTAGGGGGGAGGAGTGAATCCCCCCACTTAATGTCATATTTTAAAGTGTTTTCTTTCTTTTTTTTTTTGTTGGAACAGCAATTTTTTCCAAGGGAAAAAAAAAATTGCTGTTCTGACAGTTCAGTTTTGTAAGCTTTCGCTTACATGGGGTCAATTAATCACCGTTCACTTACCTAAGCATTCTGTGATCTAATATAGACCCTTCTGGTGAAAGGGATGATTACTACTGAAATAAAGGAAATCATTAGAATATGTTGGCTTACGGAAAATCTTGGCAATATATCTCTATTATTCACAATATCTTTATCCAACAAAACGTCTAAGTAAGTGATAGTTTTTGTTTCAAATTGATATGTAAAATCCAAAAAAGGGGTCAAGTTAGTATGCCCATGAAATTTTCAACCTCTGTTAAATTACCTTTAAAAAGTAAGAACATATCGTCCAGGTACCTTGTGTACCATTGGACTCTTGAGCTGAAAAAATATTGTTTAAATAGGATTTGATTCTCCCAGTGGGCCATAACACAATTTGCAAAAGTTCCCCCACAAGGGGACCCCATTGCTACCCCTGTTTTTTGAAGAAACAACTCGCCATCGAAAAGAAAATAATTATTACTCAAAATGAGATCTAATTGACCATTCTTTCCATTTTATAATTATTGAAAAGTTGGAAGTTGACACTAGAGGGGGCCCTTGGGCTTTAAAACTTGAAGGGAGAGAATTAATATAGCAACTGAAAACAAATGCATTTACCTATCCAGGACTTAATGAATGTTGCTCATTGAAATGTGTTCCGAAATTGAACGCTTTACTGAGATGAAAAACATTTTAGTCTTACATTTATTTTTACCTTTGTTATATATTATATAAACATGTTGCATATATGTATAGGTTTGAATTTATGCATACAGAAAGTTTTATACTTTATATTTTATATTTTATAAATGCAAGTGGGAGGGGTTATGATGTCATTGCTTATTCATGACTATTTAAACTACATCGTGTTTTTACAATGTGTCTGATGAAGTTCCTTCATTAAGTAACTGGCTATCAAGCAAGGATCCAAGACCATAAAGACTCCAAACAGCTTTTATTAAAAACGAATAAGCACTTTCTTTCAGCTTAACTGGCCTTCTTCAGATTCAAAATGAACTTCAAATTAATTACATTCTTAAATAGTCTTAATTACAGGAAATTGATCCAAAAAACAGGAAGTAGTGCAAAATTCACTAAAAAATACATTATTATTAAATTAAAAATGTTGCTAAAATTCATATTGTGCTAATATAGTGAAATGTTTCAAACCTAACACATAAAAAAGTTTTTCAAAAATCTATTGCTTCCTGGACTTAAAACTATAAAGCCTTAGACTTTAAAACTGCTTTTAAAGAAATATATTAATTTATACCAGGGGGGGTTGCTGCATTTAGCTTCAATTGCCATTTAATTTCTTTTTCTTCAAGCCGAAGTTTCAAATTGCCACCCCTGGGATTATAAACTACTTTGTCCAATATTGCAAAGACATTTAGGACTATTGTGTCAGGAAGCAAATCAAAAACCTACCCTATAGGGGCTTTGATTGACAATTGGCTAAAGCATGTGTACAAAAATATTTCCCACTCACTCGTAGATTTGTGGGATTTTTTAAGTAGGTTGAAGCATGACTTATGGGATAGAGATTTAATTTTTTTGGGTATAGATGTGGTAGATCTGTTTAACTCTATCCCTAAGGAAGAAGGTTTAGAGTTATTCCATGCTTCTATGATCAGGTATTCTAACCTGGACAATGACAAGATTCTTTTATTATTAGAACTGATGAGTATAGTTTTAGAAAATAATTTTATTTATTTTGAGGGGGGATATTTTAGACAAATTAAGGGGGTGGCAATGGGGGCCTCATGTGCCCCCATATTTGCAAAGCTGGTGCTTACTGAGTGGGAGAACAAATACATATTTTATAGTGTTTTTAAAAAGTATTTTACTTTATATGTACGTTTCCTGGACGATGTGTTTATTTTATGGACAGGAGAAAAAGATGTTATACATCAATTTGTGGATTATTTAAATAACACCTGTTCATATTTCAAGTTCACATACACTTTTGATGAATTTCGATTGCCTTTTTTGCATATTTATATTTCACATACATCTACAGGTTTCTGAACTAATATATATCGTAAGCCTACATTTAGTAACTCATACTTGGAATTTAATAGCTGCCATCCTTTCTCTCAGAAAAAAAGTATTTTGAAAGGACAGTATATACGTGCTGCTAGGATGACATCCCTTAGAGAAGATGTGGTTAAAGAACTTAAGTTGATAGCTAACATGTTTCTAGAAAGAGGCTATCCTGCTGCTTTGATAGATGAAACTGTGGATTATGTATTTTCCCAATGGGGGGGGGGTGTTGTATAAACCCTTGTTGGGTGAAGAATTTATTCATAAAAGTCATTATGACAATAAAAATAAAAATTCTAATTATCCCAGGGCCATGGTTTTAAAATATAGCCCATGTACATCTATTATAAAAGATATTATTTGTGTTAACTGGAACATCTTAAGAGGAGATACGAAAGTATACATTTTTTTAGGCATCAACTGAGTTTTGTTTACAAGACTGGGAGGAATATTAAATGTCAATTGGAAAACAATTGTAAGAATATGAGTAGTAGAATGGAAAAAGGTACCAAAAAATGTGGAGCTTGCAATCAGTGTATATATATATATATATATATATATATATATATATATATATATATATATATATATAAAGGAAAAGATGTTTACTTGAAAAATGAGTGTAACAGCAAGATTGAATTTCAGGTTGGGAATTGGAAGACTAAAGGTGTGGTATATTTGGCTATGTCTTCGGCCTGCCCAGCGTTTTACGTTGGGAAAACTGATAGGCTTTTGAAAAATAGAATTTATGAACACATATATAATATAAAAATGAAAATGTAAATAATACCTTATACAGACACATATCAGCAAACAATTCTGACCACACTTTTTTCTTTGCAGTATTGGACAAAGTAGTTTATAATCCCAGGGGTGGCAATTTGAAACTTCGGCTTGAAGAAAAATAAATTAAATGGCAATTGAAGCTAAATGCAGCAAGCCCCCCTGGTATAAATGAATATATTTATTTAAAAGTGGTTTTAAAGTCTAAGGCTTTATAGTTTTAAGTCCAGGAAGCAATAGATTTTTGAAAGTCTTTTTAACTTTTTATGTGTTAGGTTTGAAACATTTCAATATATTAGCACAATATGAATTTTAGCAACATTTTTAATTTAATAATAATGTATTTTTTAGTGAATTTTGCACTACTTCCTGTTTTTTGGATCATTTTCCTGTAATTAAGACTATTTAAGAATGTAATTAAATTGAAGTTTATTTTGAATCTGAAGAAGGCCAGTTAAGCTGGAAGAAAGCACTTATTCATTTTTAATAAAAGCTGTTTGGAGTCTTTATGGTCTTGGATCCTTGCTTGATAGCCAGTTACTTAGTAGAGTTGTATTTTACTGTGTATCTTTGAAATTTGTTGGTTATATTGTTGGCAATTGGGCTTATGGATTTCTTAGACGAGATCCCAGTGTTTTTTTCGCCAGTTCAAAGGAATGCACTGAACAGTTTACATTCAGAATTGCAAATTGTTAAAGGCAAGCTCACTAGACTCATTGAGTTAATGAGTCAGTCGCAGAGCACGCCTACTTCTACACTTTTGATGGCAATGTCATCAGAACAGGAAGTTCCCAGTATTGAGGAACGTGAGACTGTTGGTGGTTTTGTCTGCACACGGAACAACAGGGAAGGCATTTTGTTTGGAGGAAATTATGTAGCCTCCTTGAATTCTGAGTCAGATGTAGTAAATGGTGGGTTTTCTACTGCATGGAACAACAGGGAAGTAATTTTATCTGGAGGAAACGAAGCTGCCTCCTTGAATTTGGAGCCGGACCCTGCTGATGAACATTTTCGTTGTGGGGCTAACCCTAAACGCCCATTACCTCAATGGACTTATACTAGCGTGGTGGGTATCAACAGTCATAATTCAGCTACGGCAGGTATGAATGTTGTACATTTAGATAAAAATCCTGTCGATAACCCACACGCTATGTCAGTGACTAATGTTGATAATTTTTTGAAAACTACGTATTATTTTAAGGATGTCAATGATTTGATAAGTAAGAATGATGTAGTAATTGACGATAGTCCTGTGGTGTTTGGTTCCCTTAAAGACAAAATATTGGGAATGGAGAAGAAAATGGACTGTATTAAACGTATGCAGATCGATAATGCATATTTTGAAAAAATGTATTTCTTTGAAAATTGTGCCCCAAGGCATTAGGGTTTTTAAAGAACCCATGGGGTTAGACTTTTCTGATGAAGTAATGTTAGATTTTAACAAACTTTTTGATGAATTTGGTTTTAATTACATGTGCCTGTTATCTAAGCATAATGATGCCAAAATTAGTAGATTAATTATGAAAGTAGAACAACTTAATGAAAAAATTATACAAGATTTAGTTTTTGACAACTGGAATTAATTTTATAATAAACAATTTAATATTGTTAACAAAAATGCTGCAGTTATTTTTAAATGGAAGGAGAAAAAAATACTTAGAGACATTAAACAGCATAAAGAAAAGTGTGCCGATGTTTGGAAAAAGGTAAAACAAACACAATTTAATGATATATCTCAGACAACTTATAATAAAACCAGTGGTATTAATCAAGAACACAGGGGGGATGCCAATGGTTATCAGAGAGATGGTAGACAATATTCAAAAAATTTTTGGAAAGGCCAGAAAAAGAACTCATGGAGAAACAGGGGAAACAAGTGGGACTCAGGACAGATGGGACAGGCAAATTGGCACAACAAGAAATTTTATGTGCCACCCCACCAAGCCCAGCAAATGAGATAATAAGAATGGATGAAGTTTCTCATGTCTACAAGAATTTTAAAATCTTTAACTACACAGATTACATGGTAACTAAGGAACATTTTTCCTTATTTTTTAAAGGAATGAAATTTGTGCTAACTTCTGATTTTGAACTTATTGATACCTTATTGGAGATCAAGTTATTTATTAGGAAACTTAACCTGGCTCTTTATTTTAAGGACAAACACTTGAACCAATATGACACACAGTTAAAGAAAAAGAGTACATTTAACCCCCCTCTACAACCGGTGTTAGCTACCCTTGAAAAATTAATTACCGAAGATGTTTATAAAACGTATGGTAGTATGGTTACGGAAAAAAAGGAAGGAATATAATCTAAGTAAGGCTGAGTGGGAAATATTTTCCAAGCTCCATATGGATAAAAACACGAGGGTTATGAAGCCGGATAAAGGAGGGAGAATTGTATTACATGACCGGATAAATTATATAGAAAAGATGTGTGAAATATTAAACAATTCTGATGTATATGAGGCTGTCAGCCTCAACAAAATTAATATAGCTTACAGACATATTGATTCTTGGCTAGAGGAATATTTACTTGCTCAGAGATACTCAAAAGAAGTATACGATTTTGTTAGAGTTGAGTCTCCATTTTTGGCCACTGTGTTCGGTATTCCTAAGGTACACAAGGAGCATTTGCACCCACCATTTAAGACTATTGTGTCAGGAAGCAAATCAAAAACCTACCCTATAGGGGCTTTGATTGACAATTGGTTAAAGCATGTGTACAAAAATATTCCCCACTTACTCGTAGATTCGTGCGATTTTTTTAAGTAGGTTGAAGCATGACTTATGGGATAGAGATTTATTTTTTTTTAGTATAGATGTGGTAGATCTGTTTAACTCTATCCCTAAGGAAGAAGGTTTAGAGTTATTTCATGCTTCTGTGATCAGGTATTCTAACCTGGACAATGACAAGATTCTTTTATCATTAGAACTGATGAGTATAGTTTTAGAAAATAATTGTATTTATTTTGAGGGGGAATATTTTAGACAAATTAAGGGCGTGGGAATGGGGGCCTCATGTGCCCCCATATTTGCAAACCTGGTGCTTACTGAGTGGGAGAACAAATACATCTTTGATAGTGTTTTTAAAAAGTATTTTACTTTATATGTACGTTTCCTGGACGATGTGTTTATTTTATGGAAAGGAGAAAAAGATGTTATACATCAATTTGTGGATTATTTAAATAACATCTGTTCATATTTCAAGTTCACATACACTTTTGATGAATTTTGATTGCCTTTTTTGCATACTTATATTTCACATACATCTACAGGTTTCCGAACTAATATATATCGTAAGCCTACATTTAGTAACTCATACTTGGAATTTAATAGCTGCCATCCTTTCTTTCAGAAAAAAAGTATTTTGAAAGGACAGTGTATACGTGCTGCTAGGAGGACATCCCTTAGAGAAGATGTGGTTAAAGAACTTAAGTTGATAGCTAACATGTTTCTAGAAAGAGGCTATCCTGCTGCTTTGATAGATGAAACTGTGGATTATGCATTATCCCAATGGGTTGTGTTGTATAAACCCTTGTTGGGTGAAGAATTTAATCATAAAAGTCATTATGACAATAAAAATAAAAATTCTAATTATCCCAGGGTCATGGTTTTAAAATATAGCCCATGTACATCTATTATAAAAGATATTATTTGTGTTAACTGGAACATCTTAAGAGGAGATACGGAAGTATACAATTTTTTAGGGCATCAACTTAGTTTTGTTTACAAGACTGGGAGGAATATTACATGTCAATTGGAAGACAATTGTAAGAATATGAGTAGTAGAATGGAAAAGGTACCAAAAATGTAGAGCTTGCAATCAGTGTATGTATATATATATATATATATATATATATATATATATATATATATATATATATATAAGGAAAAGATGTTTACTTGAAAAATGAGTGTAACAGCAAGATTGAATTTCAGGTTGGGAATTGGAAGACTAAAGGTGTGGTGTATTTGGCTATGTGTTCGGCCTGCCCAGCATTTTACGTTGGGAAAACTGATAGGCTTTTGAAAAACAGAATTTACTAACATATATATAATATAAAAAATGAAAATGTAAACAATACCTTATACAGACACATATCAGCAAACATTTCTGACCACACTTTTTTATTTGCAATATTGGACAAAGTAGTTTATAATCCCAGGGGTGACAATTTGAAACTTTGGCTTGAAGAAAAAGAAATTAAATGGCAATTGAAGCTAAATGCAGCAAACCCCCCTGGTATAAATGAATATATTTTTTTAAAAGCAGTTTTAAAGTCTAAGGCTTTATAGTTTTAATTCCAGGAAGCAATAGATTTTTGAAAGTCTTTTTAACTTTTTTATGTTAGGTTTGAAACAGTTCAATATATTAGCACAATATGAATTGTAGCAACATTTTTAATTAAACAATAATGTATTTTTTAGTGAATGTTGCACTACTTCCTGTTTTTTTGGATCAATTTCCTGTAATTAAGACTATTTAAGAATGTAATTAATTTGAAGTTCATTTTGATTCTGAAGAAGGCCAGTTAAGCTGGAAGAAAGCTCTTATTCATTTTTAATAAAAGCTGTTTGGAGTCTTTATGATCTTGGATCCTTGCTTGATAGCCAGTTACTTAGTGGAGTTGTATTTTACTGTGTATCTTTGAAGTTCTTTAATTGCAAGTGGACGAAAGTGCTCACATTAAAAAACTTCAGTAATTTATCATTTTAAAGGAGTGGTGTTTTATAATCTGAATACTTTAACATAAATAAACTTGACAGGTATGTTATTTTTCACATCAGTACTAGATTTATCAAATATGCCTTTTTTCTGAATGATAATTTATATATTCTCCAGAAAAGACAAACTTGTTTTATTTCTTCTACTGGTTATTTCCCATTTTATTCTATTACATCTTTATTCCCAAATTTTATACCTAACACACAGAAATTGCATTCATTGTAAAATATATGCTCCATACCTTTATTATATCATGTAAACCTTTTACATTTCTATTTATTTAAAGCCATCCCTATAACCTCTAGACCCTTGTTTGTGTAAATTCTTACTTCCATTCTCCAAATTTTGTTTTTTACAATTACTATAATGTCATCTGCATATATTAACAGAACTGTAATTCTTAACCCTTGAGGTGTTATTTACCATTCCTCCTTCATTTTGTAATTTGTTTCACATACTATCATATTCATAACTAATGCAAAGAGTGTACAACTCATTGGGCATCCTGTCTTACACCATTCTTCATATGCACCTCTTGCCTTAACCAGCCATTTACAAATATTTTGACTTTATTATTACTATGCACTGACATGCATAATTTCCTAACTTTCTCATGTATATTATACTCTTTCATTATTCCGCATAAAATTTCATGACCAATTGTATCAAATGCCTTATTAAAGTCTCCTAACATACGTTTCGCTTCTTCTTTTCAATTTGTAATGTCATTCACAATTTCTCTATCAGTAATAATTCTTAACAACCCTTCCTCTTTATACTGTATGGGTCTATGTTCGGCTATCAAAAAAACATATCCTTGAATGGCTAAATATCATAAGTAAAACATCTAAACGGTAAATTACCAAACATGACTTACTTCAAAAATAAATACATTGAATGGCCATAGTTGGCCAATATTGCGAATGCAACTAACCAAGGTGCGGTGCATTGCCCAATGCACCCCCTAACTATATATACCAATCCCAAGATCGCACTACAGTGGGGAATAGGACAAATTTAAAAAATGTTTCCTTTACTTACCTTATGAATCACTGTACTTGCTGGTTGCCGGCCAGCTATGGCCAATCAATGAATTTATTTTCAAAGTAAGCTGTATTTGGTAATTTTCTGTTTAGATGTTTTATGCTCAATATTTAGCCATTTGAGGATATGTGTTTTTGATAGCCGAACATAGACCCATACTATATATACTATCTTCCATAATATTTTCCGTTTCAGTTTTAAATCTAAAATCTGTTTTGTATTATTTTCATAAAGATCTTATAATCATTATTATTTAGCACTATCTGTATCTATTTTTTAATTATCTTCTCTCTTCCTTCTTTCATGTGAATTTAAGTATTCTACTACATAATTCTTTATACATAAAACCTTAATTTAACCAATTATTCAAAATCTTTAACAATATTTTTTTCCAGTCCCTTAAATTTTTATACATTTCATACCCTGCTTCATCAGATCCTGCAGCCGAATGTATATTTACTTATCCTAACACTTTATATAGCTCATATAAAGAAATCTACTTTTCCATCTCCTTATTCTTTTTTTCTGTAAACTTTTCTACTTTCCATGTTTTTTCACTACCTTCTTTTTTCTTTAAACATTTCATATATATTTAGTACTACACTATTCATAATCTTTTCCCCGAGTTCTTTCTGTTTCTCCTTTTACATTTTTATTTATTTAATTACACTACCATCTTCTTTTTACTAATCTGTTTAAGTAACTCAATACTTCTTCTCTTTTTCCTTGTAGAAATGTCTTTGCTTGTATAACAATTGTTGCAGTTTTTCTGTGTTTCTTTCATATAATTCTTTTTCTTTGACAAATTACTTTCTATCATTATGTTCTAAATCTTCCAATGCATCATTATATATTTTTGTATATTTTCTTTCTCTACCTTTCTCACATCATATTGCCACTCTAAAAAAACATTTTTATATTTAAACTTAAATTGTATCCACCATTCAGACCAATTTTTTATAAAATGTTCTCATAGTAATATGATTTTTCCATAACTGTATTACTAATCTGTTTTCTTCTCCATTGCATGCTTTCTCATTTATCCTTTTTATTCCTTTGCTTATTTATATATATTCTTTGTTTTCCCTATCTCTAACCATATTGGAAAATGATCAAAAAAATCATGTTTGAACTACCTCCTCATCTCATATAACTAAACCTTTTGATATTATAAAATGATCTATTTTAGTTCCATATATACCCTTTTTATAAGTCCATGAATTTTTATCTTAAAGTTTTAACTTACCACAGCTTATAACTTCTGATATTTTTCTTATATCATTTCCTTTATACGTTTGCCTCTTAAATCACAATTAAAGTCTCCTGTTATTATAATATTCATATTTATCACTAAACAGTCTAAAATCTGATGAAATAAGCTTTCCCTTTCTTTACAATTAGTATAAGCATATAATGTTGATAATTATATATACTTGTTCTTTCCATTTTAAGTCTACACTGGTTAATCTTCCCATTTTTGCTAAAGTTACATCTAACATCTTTACTGTATTTCTACAGAATACATCCATTCCAGAATATCTCTCATTTCCCAAATTCCAGATTATCTTTTCTCCCCATAGCTTCTCTGTTTGTAATTTTTCTTCATTTGTTTTAAATATTATGTCTTCTAATATAATTACATCTGCATCACACGTATTACACCACTCCAAAATTCCTATTCGTCTTACTGTATTCATAATACTATTCACATTTACAGAAAGCAGTCTAAAAGCTTCATTTTCCCTTTTCCTTAGATTCATGGTTTCATAATTTTATAGCTAATTACTTGGCTAGCTTCCTTAATGGGCCATTCTAAGCCTAGACAAAATCCCTCCCAAAGGTGCAAATCAAACACTGTACCTTGTGTCTGTGAGTCAAACACCTTAACCATTATATCAACCCCCAACCATTAGCTGTACATGTATTCTTTTTCATCCATTTCCTTTCTTTTCTTTTTTGTGCTTATCCCTTTAGATATTATTTTTCTGTCTTTTACCAATAAAATTCTTTTTTCCCTTTTATCTCCCAATGTATCTTCTTCATCACTTATTTTACGGCCTTTTTCTGTGTCCTCTTTATTATTTTTTTATCTATTTCTTCTATTTATGCTGCTTCTAAAATTTCTTCTTAGTTCCTTTTATTCTCTTTCTTTTTTTCTTACTGTTATTTTCATTTTTACAATCCATCTTACAAGTCCAAATTTGTTACATTTATAGCATTTCAATTCACTTTTTTGCACAATTTCCCATTTCCCCACAAAAATAACATTTTATTTTATCGCAGTTACTTACAATTACCACCTTTGCACCCTGTTATTGGTCTATTTGACAAAATGTGTGAAAATGATATTTGAAAACTAATGTCCCATACTAGTTCCTGTCATCCTAATCTTAGTCCAGTTGAATTTGACTTGTTAAAAGAAATTATTTCAGACAAAAGCATTAGAGTAATGAAACCTGACAAGGGTGGGGGCCTGGTGATTATGGGTGTGAATGACTATATTAACAAAATGTCAGTCTTACTTTACACAGATACTTATGAAGTAGTATCTACCTGTTAAATTAATATTGCATTCTGAAGGATTGATTTAATTTTGGAGGACTTAATGCTCAATAGTCAGATTGATTTGAAAGATTTAGACTTCCTCAAGGTTTCACACCTCAGGACCCCCACTATATTTGGTATCCCTAAAATTCACAAGAATACTTCTGACCCACCATTGAGCCCGATTGTTCATGCAAAAGCATCCTAAACTTTTTCAATTGCCAAATATGTTGATTTTCATTTAAAAGTGGTCTTATTACAATATCATTACTTCTATTGGGATTCATGGGATTTTCTATCTAAAGTCACAAATAGTTTATATAGGGACAATTTACTATTTGTTACAATTGATGTCCAGGACTTATTTTCAGTCATTCCACATGAGGAGGATCTTGAGCTGTTTTATGATTTTTTTATGCAGTAATTCTGGACTTGATCATTCTAAGATTCTCACTTTAAGGACTTTAATGGAAATAGTGTTGGAGAATAATTTCATAGTTTTTAAGAACCAGATTTTCAGACAGAAAATGGGTGTGGCTATGGGTTCTGCCTGTACCCCTATTGTTGCAAATATAGTATTGGCACAGTGGAAATATGACAAAGTTTTTACATCTGAATTTGGCAACTGTTGGTCCCTTTATGGATGTTACCTTGATGACATCATTATTTTATGGGTTGAGTCGAGGGACAGACTTGATCAATTCCTCCAGTTTTTAAATTCTAGTACTGAGTTTTTTAGATTTACAATAGAAACACATGAGGATAGGGTTAACTATCTCAATGTTTCTTTAATTAAGGACAGAACTGTTCAGAAATTTGCATCCACACTGTATCGAAAACCAACCTCGTCCAACTCTTTTTTGCATTTCGATAGTTGGCATCCCAATGTGTGAGGTTGGCTAGAATGATTAGAATGATTAGCAATTTTGATAATTTTCAAGATGAACTGTTTATTTTAAAAAATATGTTCAACAGGAGTGGATATCCAGAATAGTTTTAAATAACATATTCAATGAGGTGGTGATTAAAAAACAAACAGGACACTTTTTTCCTCTTTTGTGTACTTGTGATAGTGGGATGGCAACTTTCAACCAGAATAGGCTAGGCCCCTTGGATCATAATAAGGATTATAAAAAGGTGTTAGTATTGACTTACAATATGCATTTTGATGATCTCCAGGTCATTATTAATAAGAACTGGAATATTTTTTGGGTTGATCAGGACCATCTTAGTAAAGTAGAAAACAAGCCTATTATTATATATAAGAAAGATGTTAGCTTCAAATCACTTGTGGAAAGGCCCATATTAGCCAACCCAAAAGGTGTGATGGTCAAATGTTGGCATTGTTCCCAGTGCCAACATGTTTTGAAAACAGATGTTTTCATTATAAACTTTGGGGTTATTAAGCTGATAAGAATATTTTATTGTCATAGTAAGGTGATTGTTTATGTTGCCAAGTGCCAATGTTGTGAAAGTTTTTATACTGGTAAAATAAAAAAGACTTCTAAGGAAAGGATATACAATACATCTATGACATTCAGTGAGGTACAGAAACCAGTGCCCTAGCTAAACATATCAACAGCAATCCCTTTCATTGCTTTAACTTCATAGCCATTGACTAAGTTGATTTAAGACCCGGGGGGGCCTTTTGATTTATACCTTGAATTCAAGAAGCTGAGGTAGCAGTTGAGATTATATGCCACCCCCCCCCCGGCTTAAATGAAACAACTTCCATTAGTAGTTTACTGAAGTTAAAGGCACAATTTTGTCTATAAGATATGCTATTGAAGTTATAACTTAATTTGTTTTTGATGTAAAGATCGTATTTGAAATGCACATATATTCTTAAACCTACACATCCATATATTTACTTTTAGATATGGGCTTAAATATTTTCAGTGTTTTTGGACTTTTGTGCTCAGTTTTTAATTTTTTTATTGTTAGCTTTTAGTGTTCATTAGAGAGGGTTTGCATATATTCATATGTATTTCAATTCTGGCTGGTTGGTCAAAGTTGGTTATTTTATTAATTAATTGATATGTCAATTTGTTTTAAATGTATCATGTGACCTTTGATTATTTAGAAATTGGTTTGTGTTTGTGTGGTTAGTTATTCTGATGAAGTCCATTACTACAGCAGATGAAAGCGCTTAATTTGTTCAATAAAATCAGAGCTTTATCCAGCAGGTTCCTTCCATTTTTTTGTTTTATCTTAGTTACTTATCAAATGTCCTTTTTCACAAAAACAACGTAAAAAAACATGTTTTGGGTTGTCCCCAGTATTTTGTGGCACCCATATTCCCCTCCACATTTATCGTGCTTGGTATATGTACAATTTTTTCTCTTTCTATTTTTAACACAATATTATACTCTCATGTGCCAGTCCATAAACCCTTTATCATAACATTTTGCATTGTCCAATACTTCTTTACATAAAGTTTTCAAATGTCCTTTTAAAGTCTCTCATTTCACCTCTGTTTGAAATTGTACATGAATTTTCTTTTTTGTTTCCTTGTTAAACATTTTTATCACATAAAGATTTCTTGGGTTGCAGTCTTTCTTTCTTCCGTATTCTCCAAGAAAAATTTCCATTAAAAAAGCAGTCTCAAATATATCTTTGTTAATAAAAATAAATGCTCTTACATCATGTGCTTTTACACCTAAATGAGCTACTGAATTGTCCCTCATTATATACATGTCCATTTCTTTATCTTCTTTAATTTGAATCCTTACCATGTACTTCAGTTTTTCATCTCTGTGTCTTCCTTCTCTGCTACTCCCCTTTTGTCTTCATTTACTTTCTCTGCAATTTTTTTCTTTTCTATCTCACCACTGTTCTTCAGGATTGTCTTTGCATCTTCCTTTCGTATTTTCTCCATAATGTCATCCTGGAAAAAAATCTCCTTCATTTTCTAGCTCACTCTGCATCACCATTTGTTTATGTAAATCACCCCACAACCCTCCCAACTGGAGGGTAGTAATTATACATCCATCATTTACAGACTTATCTCCATGAAACAGATTTCTGTCACATCAGAATCCGACAGGCATTCTGTGGTCTTGATATTGGCCTTCTCCTCCATTTTTCATACCACTCCATTACCTGTTCCCCTCTCATTCTGCTCCCTGTTTCTTCAAGCTGCCTCAGTGCTTGGAATGGAAACAGGAAGTGCTCATACAAAATGAGCCCCAATGTCAACAAAGATGAGCAGGGGAAATTCCCTAGTGCTCTGGCTAACTTTCCTCTAGCCAGCATGAATACCATCTCAGGTATACCCTGAAAAGAGACAATTGGTCTAATGAGATTATCCAGGTCAGCAAAGTACAAATAAATAAATAAGACAATAAATTATTATGAGAATATGAGACTTTATTGAGACAAAGAGATATTAATTGCTTAAGGAAAAAAAGAGATATAAAACAGTAAGAATAACATGGACAATATGATTAATAGGCAATCTTTTAAGAGGAAAGGAAGAAGAGGTAAGCAAATAAGAAAATATGTTTAGTCTTTTGAATAAGAGAGAATTTTAATAACAGAGAAAAGGAATATAATGGAAGTAATAGAAGAAACAAGGGAAATGTATAATAAAAAGAAGGTAGACATAGAAAATGTTTGCTTGGTAAAAGAACTGTCATAGAACAAGTGGAAATGATCAAAAACAATAATAGTATAAGAACTGGGAAAAACATTAAGTATGGTAAACAAAAATCAATAAGTAAATAAATACTAGGTAAATATGTTTTAGATTGTTCCATAAGGAATTTAGAAAAAAAAAACTTGGTTAGAAAATGGTGTGGAAGATAAAGAAATATGTCAAACTGTGTTCCATAAGGAATTTAGAAAAAAAAAAAACTTGGTTAGAAAATGGTGTGGAAGATAAAGAAATATGTCAAACTAACAAAATTTATATGAAAGGAAA
Organism: Protopterus annectens; assembly: GCF_019279795.1. Taxonomy (NCBI): domain Eukaryota; kingdom Metazoa; phylum Chordata; order Ceratodontiformes; family Protopteridae; genus Protopterus; species Protopterus annectens. Next base: position 380,900,156 of record NC_056746.1, read on the forward strand.
GATAAAAGAAAACATAGGAACTATAATGTATTTATGAAAATTATACAAGCAAGAATGGGAAAAGTTACAGTAGATATAGTAAGTGACAGTATTAAAGAGATATGAAAGAGATGCCACTGATAAAAAAGGAGATGGTGGATAGTATTATTATGGAAATAAGAGAAAGTGCCATGTGATATATAAAAATATGACAGTGTTTGCCATAAACACATAATGGTGGTTTGGGAGGAGTAAGGAATGGTAAATAATATTTTATGTTTATTGAGGACTATGTATGACAATTTAGAAGTACAAACAAGTGTGTGTGGATGAATGGGTGAAAAAATGGGTAAGGGTGAAACAAGGCTGTTCAATAAGTAACATGAAACTTTCTTTAGTCATTAATGCAGATGCAGAAATTAGCAAAAGAAAAGTGGATGAAGGATACAGGAAAGAGCACAGTTTGTTAAAATGCCAATACCATTAGTCTACACAGATGACACGTGATGCTTAAAGGTAAAAAGAAGACAAAAGATAACTATAAAAATGGAAGGAAATTTAAACAAGATGAGATTGTCATAAAATAAAACTAAAGGTTTAAAGAAGCAGTGCAAATAGAAGAGATGCATTTTAATGAAGGAAAATTAAAGTTTTAGTTATAACCTATGGAAAGAAAGAAAAATAGAAAGGATATATTAAGGTAAGGTTTATATGAAAGTGTGAAACAAATTATTAATTTAGTAAAACATTTCAGGGTTTCCTTTGCAAATAAAGTATATTTGAAAAAAGATATCCTCGTGGGAATGTTGCATTAGGGAGAATGTTCAGTTTTTCAGAACAAAAGGAATTGTTAGAAATATTTTTTTTATTATTTTTTGCATTTATATGGGTGAGGTCAAGGCTAAACCAAGTTAAGAGGGGGGATAACTTACAATTTGATGCAAAAAGGAATTTTGGATTTATTAATCCAATTTTGCATTATTAAACAGATATTTCTTACTGCTCCGGTACTGAATGATAAAATGCCCCTCTTATTTTCTTAAAATGTGCTTTATCAGTGGTACAGTCACAAGCTTGTTGCCATAGACATCTTGCTGTATGCTAATGTCCCTTTTGAGGTTTTTATTTGCTTCATTGTACTGTCTCAAAGTAGTACTGTCTCTTAGCCAAAATGTAATTATATAGTTTTTGTAGACTTTATTCCTGACATAAGTAGATTCGTTATCAAGTTATTTTTCATCATTGGCAGGAATAAATACTACTTCATGAAGTTTGTCTGCTTTGCTGAATTGTTTTGCTTATTGTGAACATTTTAACTCCAGACATCAACTGGGTGGAATACTGTCTTTGAATAATAATAATAGTAATTTGAAACACTGATTTTAATTTGCAGCAGGAAATTCTGAAGGTTGTGCTTGGAATAGAATTGTCATTCATGCTGTTCTATTTACTCACATGTCTCTTTTACTCCAGTTAAAAATCCGCGGTGGTGGTGCTGCGGTAGCGTTGTCGCCTCACAGTAAGACGCTGTCCGGTTCGATACACAGCTAGAGTGTCTTCTGCGTGGAGACATGCGTGAATGGGCATACCTTCGTTGAAGGTTGTGCATCAGGGCTGGTAACTCGGCACATAAAAATCAACTGCCAATCATTAGCGGACCGGAGTTCCGCTGTGGCGACCCCTAACCGGGAAAAGCTGAAAGACACAAACACTCCAGTTACACACCCTATTTCAAGGCTTATATGATAAACATTAAAACAGAACATTCAAAAGGGGGACATATTACATAAACAAATGACAGTAACTTTTAAGAATGCTATTGCTGAGAACAGCATGTTAAAGTAGAACAGCACCAAGTAATGTAGAAGAATGGGTGAGGTGAACGAGGCATGGAGCTGTGGATGTACAGTGTGTTTTAAAACAATATGGAGGAGACTATACAGTATGATTTGCAGGAGAACATGCTTATGTCATGATGAAATTAACTGTTTGGAATACTATATCCCTGTGTTTAGTACCTGGAAATGGTAGCTGTATAGACTAATGCAGAATACTGGCAGAGGTAAGCACAGTGCGGAGTCTGAAGTCTATGAATTACTCATGATGTACTTACAGGTTCATAGGTGTGTACTAGGCCAACAGCCCTGGAGTCTTTACAAGCCTAGCCCATAGAAGTGCCCTGGCATCACACTGCCATTAGTTCTCGGTACCTCTATCAAGTAGAGCCACTGGAGTGATCCCGGGGTGAACTTCCTATTTCCCATCCACTCATCAAGATTTCTCTTGAAAAGGGCCAGTGAGGTGCTCTGCTTGGCATGTATGGGAAGTCTATTTCAGAGCATGGGCAGTCTCTGGGTTATGAACCTGTCCCACCAGCATGTTATGTTAATTCTGGTAATGAGGTTGAGGTTCCTGGAATGTGTGGTGCAGAGGGATTGGGATTTCTTTAGGTGTAACATTTCTAACAGGGCTGGGTCAGACATGGCTTTGTAAGTCAAGCAGAGATTGCCTCTTAATAGACGATATGAGACAGAGAAAAGCTGGAGTTTTTTGAGTCTGTCCATGTAGGGCATGTGTTTAAGGCCTAGGATCCTCTTTGTGAGGTACTTTTGTGGCCTTTCCAGCTGTTGCAGGTGTTTAGTGAGGTACATGCCAAAAGGGGCATTATACTCAATGATTGGTCTAATGAGGGAAGAGTAGAGAGAGATGATGATGACCTCTTTCTTCCTGAATGCAAAACCCTTGGTAATGAGATGTGCCACATAGAAGGACTTTCTGACCACAGTGGCAATGCAGTGGTCGAAGGAGAGGTTGCTGTCAACCTGTGTCCCCAGATCTCTTATAATGCCTTCAGTGTTTATGTCATATAGAGGGCCATTGGAAACAATACTTTCACAATAGTATGTTAGTGACAATAACTGGAATATGGAAAGTAGAATAGAAGATTGATAATGGAAGTAAACCTCCAAAGGCTAAGGCAGTTATTACAGGTGGTGACAAAGAGCGAGCTGCAAGTTTGAATACAACAGAAACATTGTTGGGGAGAGCTTGCCATGGCAAGAATGAAAGGAGGATTCTCGACACTGGGACAGGAAGTTTTTAGGCAGCATAAAACACAAAAGCTGAATGCAGAAAAATGACAAAAATGGTCAGAGAAGGGCAGAGATAAATAGAAAAATTAGACAGAAGAGTATCTGTTGATAGACTAGTTGGCATATTTATAAAAAAGGATTCCATTTTTTCTAGTTTTAACTTGGATCAGTGTTTAATTCTGATAGAGAGTGTGCTGTGTCATGGAAAGAGCAGAGCAAATCAAGAGCTCTAAGAGGTATAAACCTTATATGATTGTGCATTTGGTAACATCTTATCAGGCTATTAAGATAGTCAAAGCTGTGTGGTAGAGAGGAATGGGGCTGAAAGAAATTTGCAGGATGATGGGTACAATGATGTATAACTTGTTCATCTAAGGCAGGGCTTCTTAAACTTTTTCGACTTGTGACCCAATTTTCGCAAGAGAAAATTTTTCGCAACCCCGGACACATAGGTATATAAAATAGGTATACAAATAATACGTTTACTGATAAAGCAAAAAGAAATTTATTTCAGAACATTTATTTGGTATCTCTTATGCTTTAGTTTGACAAATTTACAATAAATACAAAACGGTACAGTACAATAATATACCTGCACTGTACTGTTTTATACTTACAGTAAATTTATTTTATTTTTCTTGTTTAATGTTCATCAAAACCATTTTTAGAAGTTTTTTCTCCAGTTCAATTATATGTTTGATTATCCAAACTATAATAGGTCCCAATTAGTTTGGATAATCGACTCTCTACTGTATTGCTGCTGTGGTTCAAACTGATAGATCTGAACCACTTCTACTCAGGGTGACTCTTTATGGGGGGTATGCATGAGGTGGATGATTAACAAGGTCAATTGTACTTTAATCTCTAGTATATCACTGTAACACACAATCTTAAGAAAAGCAAAGCAGCAGTGCAGCATATACACTGTTACACTGAACCCAGACACACTCAGGAAAGCAGTATGGCACAGACATCATTAAACTGAATGATACAACCTCATGACAGACCACCTGTATCCACATCAAACTCTGTGTTCTACTTGGCAAAGGTACAGGCAAATATATATATATATATATATATATATATATATATATATATATATATATAAAATATAAATATACTTACACACAGACACACACACACACACACACACACACACACACATATATATATATATATATATATATATATATATATATATATATATATATATATATAAAATATAATACATACACACAGACACACATGCATAGACATAGACACATGCATACACACACACACACACAAAACCACTCTGAATCACACCAACAGAGATACACAATCCTTACTGAAGTAATGCAACAGTTACAAATCTAAGGCAACTCATTGTTAGAAAAGCTACTTTATACCAAAAGTCATCCAGAAACTCAGCTCAACTCATAGGTTCATAGGTAGGTACTAGGCTATCTCCCCGAGGGCATTTATAAGCCTAGCCAGAGTGTGTCAGCTTTCACCGCCCCATTGATTAATTAACTGAGCCTCTGTCAAGAAGAGCCAATGAAGTAATTCCAGGGGTGTATTTTCTGTTACCCATCCACTCATCAAGGTTTCTCTTGAAGAGTGTTAGTGAGGTGCTCTGCCTAATGTAGTTAGGAATTTTGTTCCAAAGCATGGAGAGTCTCTGCGACAGGAATCTATCTCTCCAGCATGTTCTATTTATTGTTGTGGTGAGGTTTAGCTCACTAGAGTGAGCAGCTCGCAGTGACTTGGATTTCTTTAAGTGGAGAATTCCATCAGTTCTGAGTTGGACATGGCTTTGTAAGTCAGGCAGTATCACCTCTGAGTAAGCATTATGCCACTGAGTACAGCTGAAGTTTTTCCAGTCGGGCTGCATAGGACATATGTTTGAGGCCAGTAATCCTCTTGATGAGGTACTTTTGTGGTCTTTCCAGCTGTTGGAAGTGTCTTGTGAGGTGCATCCCAAATTTGGCATTGTACTCTTTGATGGGTCTGATGAGTGATGAATAGAGGGGCACTATAACCTCTTTATTTCTAGATGCAAACCCTTTAGTAATTAGATGGGCTACATAGAAGGATTTCCTAACTACTTTGGCAATATGATTGTCAAAGGAGAGATTACTATCTACCTGGGTCCCCAGATCTCTTATTATCTCTTCTGTATTAAGGGGGCTGCCACCTATGTGGTAATTCATGGGTGTTTTGTTTTTCCCAAACGGGATGACTATGCATTTTTTGGCATTTAGCTTGAGACCATGACTTTGACACCAGGTGTCTGTCTCAGTAAGGCCCTTTTGGAGAATGTCCATGTCAGCCGGAGAGTCAATTATGGCTCCCAGTTGGCAGTCATTGGTGAACATCATTAGCCATAGTCCACCTGTGTTTGCCTGTACTTCTGAGAAGTATATGGTGAACAGTAGGGGTCCTAGGACCGAGCCCTGTGGGACACCACTTGTGACTGGTTTAGAGTCAGACCTGGAGCCCGCTATTCTTACCATGTAAGTTCTGTCTGTAAGCCAGTTGGCAACCCATCCTGTGACGTAGGAGTTTATGTTCAGGCTGGTGAGTTTTTCTATAATTCCCAAGTGGGGAATGGTGTCAAAAGCCTTGGCGAGGTCAAGGTAGGCTGCGTGAACCACCTTCCCCTCATCTATGGCCTTGGTGACTGTCTCGAAGAAGTCAACCAGATTTAGTAGGCATGATCTGCCCTTAAAGCCAAACTGAGTCAGGTCAAGTGTTTGGAGGTTCTCAATGTCTTTGTTAATGTGTTCCATGATGATGCGCTCCATAGCCTTGCAGACCAGGCTAGTCAGGCTTATGGGGCGATAGTTACCAGGGTCAGTTGTGGCCCCTCCTTTGTGGACTAACCATTGCTGTGCACCATTTTATGGGCACGTAGCCTGTGGAGAGGCTGAGGTTGAACAGTGTGTTTAGGTGGGGGGGTTAGTTTGTTCTGTAGTTCGTGCAAGACGCAGCCTGGGACACCATCTAGCCCCATTGACGCTGTGCTTTTGGCTTTTGAAAGGGCTGTTTTCACCTGTGTGTCTGTGATTTCCAGGACACTACACCTTTCCGGTATTGTTGTGGGCCCAGGGTGAAGTTTTCACTGAATCTATCTGCCAGGATGTTGGCAATATCAGTAGGTTCAGTATATTTTGTGCTATTTTGCACTAGCTCAGAGTATATCTGCGAGTTGCCACTTAGATTCTTGACATAGCTAAAGAAAGCTTTGTGGTTATCTTTCGAATCCTTGGCTATTTTTCTTTCGAAGTTAACCTTGGATGATTTTATGAGGGACCTTAGTTTCTTACTGATTATCATCTGACATTCAACAGACCTTATGACAAAAACAGTAGCCGAGAAACATGAAGACACACATCGTAATAGAAAATGTATGATACCGAATGAACTGAAGTCCAGGGTGAGGAAAACAGTCTGTCTATTTTGCAGAAGGAGGGGGAAAGAAGTGGAAACAGCATACTGGAGGATCAGGTGGGAGTAGTGATAACTGTATGTGTTGTGTGAGAGAGTGGAAACAGCTGTATGGAGATAGGATGGAAATGGAATAGTAGAAGAAAATTTGTGCCTCATTTAATGAAAACAAGCAAGTTGATCTTTGCTAACTTAATAACACTATATGAAAACCATACAATCCCTTCACGAGCACATTATACCTTACTTTAATCTGTCACATAACAAAACGTAGTCAGTAGTGAATGTTTTAAACTACCTAATGAACAGGGTGGCACTTGTTTTTAGATAAGACTACATCACCTAACCAGTAAGATTGGTTCTTTGATAACAGATCTGATAAAAACTAATGAAACAACAGAACGCCATTAACAACAGCGGTGAACAGACTCATGTTTATAACCAATTTACACAGTAGCAGCAAAACAAGGCCAATGATCTGTTCCTATTTTCCCATTACCTGAATAATAGCTCAGGGTACCAAGCAAGTATTCAGTTCCTGATCTCCCAGCAATCCTGTTAATTACCCTTAAACATTCATCCCAAAGTGTTGCACATACATACGTGATATGTTATAGATACTACTACCACAAACCCAGTTGCCTAAATATGATATTCACTGCTTCTAAAAACCACTACAACAACCATGCAAAATCTACCTCAGTGCATAGTCGTAGTTACATTTAACTTCGGAAGCAGTCCTCTGCCAGCATCCCCAGATAATCAACACATGATTCGTAGGTCTCTGCTGAACAGGGACATGAGGCTGACAAAAGTGTATAGCAACATTAATTCCAGAGTGATTCCTGCTTGGGCTACATTCAGTGGGTACTAGGTGTTTGAATCCAGAGTAAGAGGCAGAGGGAAAGTATCTTTTGAGATTTCTGCTTACAAAAAAAAAAACAACCATCGAAGTTCATCATTATCTAAAGGTCATCTTGTCATTTAGTGCCATAACTAGTAGCAATCCTTGTGTGTCCAGAAATTTTTTACTGTTGACAAATTTTTTGCAACCCCATACTGGGTTACGACCTATAGGTTAAGAAGCCCTGATCAAAGACAAGGACCGGGAGAATTATAGAATTCTGTGAGTGATCAAGGAAGCAGTGATGTGATCATGGTTCTGGAATAGTAACAATTTGGGTAGGTACACTAGATGATCAAAGATTATATGATGTGGACTACTTGGATCTAAGTCTGACTGAAAAAAAATGTTCTCAATGTACATTACAGACATATAATCCAATAAGAGTTCTTTTAACCCATTTACTTTGGATGAGCTACCTTGGCACGTGTAGAAAATTCCAGGATAGCCAGAGATGAAATAGCCTGGTTTCCAGAATTTTCTATTTCATTTTAAAATCATGAAGAAACTCTGATTTTAAAATAAGAATGTTTCCAAACTCATCACTTATTAGTTATGTATATTTCAAAAGTACAGCATCATACTACTAAAATATCTTCACTAAAGAAACATTAAAAATAACCAAAATAAGAACACAGAAGTGAGACAGCATATTGTTCACTGAAATGCAGTCTGACTTCTCTTGCCACTGATACAATAACCGATCATGTTTAACTAATCCATGACATGTTAATGTATGAGGCAAGTGGTATGTAAGTTGTGCAGATGCAGATGGTGTCACTGCTTGCTAGGAATGTGTCATCATTCATTCAGAGAGTTCTCTATAACTGATATGTTTATTAATAGATTTATAAGTGATATTGCAGTTTGCTTTACCACAGTGTGTTGGTTTGTGTGAGCTGGTGATGCACGTCATGTTTTTTTTCTTTCCTTTCTTCCACTATAGTGGGGCTTGCTAGCCTGCAATAAATGTTTTTTTAATGTTTTTGATTTGTGCTGAGTTAGAAGAAATTTGTTTAGATCAGTTGTGTTAAATCATTTGTGTTTAGGTATTCTGTCTTTAGATCAAATGACACACACACACACACACACACACACACACACACACACACACACACACACACACACACACACACACACACTCAGATATATATGATTTCCATGTGACTGGTTGATCACAGCTGAAATTTACCTCTGTAATATCCATTTAAATTGGTTGACAATGCAGGTGGTCGACATTTGTGCGATAATGGAAATCCCTGGGGAAAGGGCATATTCCCCTTCTCTGGGGATTGTGCAATTTTCGTAGTTAGTGTATATAATTAGCAGGAAGTGTGGGAGTTGCAGAGGGGTTTGACCCCCAACCCTTTGAAAAAAAAACACTTTATACACTTTACCATGTTATGAGGAGTAATCTTAGGGCATGTGCAGACAGGTGTCAGCATTCACGTTTTGACATTACTTGGTTGGAATTAGGCACATGAACTTAACATTGATTCAACAGATGTCACTAGTTCCTTATATAAAATAACCAAACAGTCCACTTCAGCAGGCATCTCCAAAAAAAGATGGTTTCTTAGTTATGTCCCTTCACTCCCAATGGACTTCATCAGACTATTAAACTTTTAAAATATAAACAAGTTTAAATAAAGTTTGCTGCAAATCACATGTTCATGTTACACCAATGAACACAGATTTTCACCTCACAACCACTTCACTTCACATTAAAAATATATATTTGAAAAATTCACATAAAGTAAAATAGCAACAAAGTTCAAGTTAATGTCAGGAATTAAAACACCAGACCTTCTGCTTGTAAAGCTAATGTTTTAACTACTACACCAGAGAATATTCTCAACACAGGATGGAAATATAGCTACTTTAGTCTCTTATTTTTCAGTTCTGGCTTGATGGCTAATAAATTCATTCAAGTCAGGGGGAACATTAGATGCCAACTCAAGTTGCCAGAAAAGATCCCTCCTGTCAAGCAGTAATGGTTTTGTACCCTTAGCTGAAGTTTTCTGCCTGTTTTATCAACTTGGAATGGAATTCAAGGATGCCTTGTAGGCCAGGCATAGATTGCCCCGCAAAAGTCTATAAGAGACAGAGTACATGGATAGGGCTCTGAGGCAATCTGCATATGACATATTGTTTATACCCTGTATTCTTTTTGTGAAGAATCTCTGTGGACATTCGAGTTGTCACGTGTGCCTAGTCTGATACATACCGAAGGAGGCATTGTATTCAACGATTGGTAAGATAAGGGCCGAATACAGTGCAACCATGACTTCCATTGACCTAGATGCCACATCCTTACTTATAAGTTGTATAACATAGAACGATTTCCTTACTACTCTCAAGGCATGATGGTAGAAGGCCAGGCTAGTGTCTGCATGTGTCCCCAAATTCCTGATTTCTGGGTCTACTCTTAGGTGTGTGTTGTCCACGTAGTCCCCAAATTCCTAATTTCTAGGTCTACTCTTAGGGCTTGTTATCAATGTAGTAGTTTACAAGGGTAGACAACTTCCAAAAGGATGCTATTATGCATTTTCTTGCATTAAATTTTAGACTATGGCTCTGGCACCAGTTATTTGTCTGTGTCATCTCTTCTTGAAGGATTGTAGTGTCTTGGAGGGATTCTACAATTGTAACTAGTTTACAGTCATCTACAATCTTGGTTAGCCAGAGGCCCTTTGCATTGGTCTTTTTTTCTGAGAAGTAGATACCAAAATGTAGTGGATCCAGCACAGTGTGCTGAGGGACTCCACTAGTGACTGACCGCTTTGTGGAGATGGACTCCCCATCCTAACTTCTTGAGTCCTATCTCTGAGCCAGCTGGCTATCCAGTGGGTTACATAGAAGTTTATACCTAAATTATTTAGTTTGTCTACAGTGCTCAAGTGGGGTATTGTATCATATGCCTTGGCGAGGTCAAGGTAAGCAGTGTGCACCATTTTGCTGTTATCCATTACTTTGGTGACCTTTTCGAAGAAGTCCACCAGGTTTAGTAGGCATGATCTGCCCCTGACAAAACCAGACTGGGTTGGATCCAGTGTCTGGAGGTTTTATATGTCATTGTTAATCATTTCCATGACAATTCTTTCCATGGCTTTGCATATGAACCTAGTCAAACCTATGGGTCCAAGAATGGCCTGCTCTTGTGCAGATGGATGATGGTTGCAGTTCTCTAATTGTGTGGCATGAAGCCCATGTTAAATACTGATTCAAGTGGTCCTGATAGGTCATGTTTCATGCTATTTGGAAGCATCTTGTGTGTTAATGGGGACCATCAATGCAGTCAGTGTTCTTGGCCTTGGAGAGTGTACTGTAGACCTGTTCCCTGTTGATAATTCAGGGAATTATAACCAATGTAATTTTACTAAAGAGGAGGGGTAAAACTGGAATCGGATTTGTCTGTCAGTAGATTTGCTATTTCTCCCAGCTCAGTGTAGGTGTCTCTATTTACAACTAGTTCTGTACATTGTTGTGTACTACATTTGAGATTGTGTGTATAGCTAAATAAAGTCTTGTGATTGTCTTTGGCCTG